>NC_000070.6:122126151-122368013 GCF_000001635.26 Mus musculus | reverse complement strand
GAATTCATTTGGAATAACAAAAATCCCAGAATAGTAAAAACTATTCATAACAATAAAATAACTTCTGGGGGAATTGACATCCCTGAACTCAAGCTGTCTTACAGAGCAGAAGTGTTAAAAACTTCATGGTATTTGTACAGTGACAGATAGGAACAGAACTGAAGACCTGAAAATTAATGCACACACCTATGGGCACTTGATCTTTGACAAAGAAACTACAACCATTCTCTGGAAAAAAGACAGAATTTCAACAAATGGTGGTGGTTCAAGTGGCAATCAGCAGGTAGAACAATGGAAATCAATCCATTAATATGTTCTTGTACAAATTTCAAGTGCAAGTAGATCAAGAATCTCCACATAAAACCATATACGTTGAAACTAAAAGAAAAGAACATGGATAAGAGCCTCCACACACAGAGGTAATTTTCCAGAACAGAACACGAGTAGCTTATGCTCTAAGATCAAATATTGACCAATGGGACCTCATAAAATTGCAATGTTTCTATAAGTCAAAGGGCATTACCAATAACACAAAATGGCAACTAAAAGATTAGGAAAAGATCTTTACAAATCCTAAATGTGATAGAGGGCTGATAGCCAATATATAAAAGAACTCAAGAAGTTAGACTCCAGAGAACCAAATAACCCCATTAATAATGGGGTACAGAGATAAACAAAAAGCTTTCAACTGAGGAATACTGAATGCCTGAGAAGCACATGAAGAAATATTCAACATCCATAGTCATCAGGGGAATGCAAATCAGAACAACCCTGAGATTCGACCTCACACCAGTCAGAATGGCTAAGATCAAAATCTCATGTGACAGCAGATGCTGGCAAGGATGTGGAGAAAGAGGAACACTCCTCCATTGTTGGTGGGAGTGAAAACTGTTGCAACCACTCTGGAAATCAGTGTGTTGGTTCCTAAGAAAATTGATCATAGTATTACAAGTGTACTCAGGTATACCACTCCTAGGCATATACCCAGAAGATGTTCCAAAATTAATAATGACACATGCTAAACTGTGTCCTTTTAAAATTTTTATTAGATATTTTCTTCATTTACATTTCAATGCTACCCCCTTTCCTAGTTTCCTCTCTGAAACTCCTATACCCCCACCCCCAACCTGTTCCCCAACCCACTCACTCCTGCTTCCTGGCCCTGGTATTCCCCTGTACTGGGACATATAATCTTCGCAAGACAAAGGGCCTCTCCTCCCATTGATGGCTGAATAGGCCACCTTCCACTATATATGCAACTAGAGACACGAGCTTGGGGGGTAATAGTTAGTTCATATTGTTGGTCCTCCTATAGGACTGCAAACCCTATTAGCTCCTTGGGTACTTTCTCTAGCTCCTTCATTGGGGGCCCTATGTTCCATCCAATAGATTACTGTGAACATTCACTTCTGTATTTTCATACACTTGCATAGTCTCACAAGAGATAGCTATATCAGAGGCCTGTCAGAAAAATATTTTTGGCATATGCAATAGTGTCTGGGTTTGGTGGTTGTTTATGGGGTAGATCCCCAGGTGGGGCAGTCTCTGGATGATCCTTCCTTCCATCTCAACTCCTAACTTTGTCTCTGTATCTCTCTTCCATGGGTATTTTGCACCACATTCTAAGAAGGAACAACATATCCATACTTTAGTCCTTCTTCTTCTTGAGTTTCATGTGTTTTGCAAATTGTATCTTGGTTATTCTAAGTTTCTGGGCTAATATCCACTTATAAGTGAGTGCATATCAAATGACTTCTTTTGTGATTGGGTTACTTCACCCAGGATAATATCCTCCAGATCAGTCCATTTGCCTAAGAATTTTATAAATTCATTGTTTTTAACAGCTGAGCAGTACTCCATTGTTTAAATGTACCATATTTTCTGTATCCATTCCTCTGATGAGGGACATCTGAGTTCTTTTCAGCTTCTGCCTAATATAAATAAGACTGCTATGAACATAGTGGAGCATGTGACTTTATTACATGTTGGAACATCTTCTGGGTATATGCCCAGGAGTGGTATTGCTGGATCTTCCAGTAGTACTATGTCCAAATTTCTAAGGAACCGCCAAACTTACCAGAGTGGTTGTACCAGACTGAAATCCCACCAGAAATGGAGGATTGTTCCTCTTTCTCCACATCCTCACCAGCACCTGCTGTCACCTGAGCTTTTGGGTTTAGACATTTTGACTGGTGTGAGGTGGAATCTCAGGGTTGTTTTGATTTGCATTTCCCTGATGATTAAGGATGTTGAATATTTGTTTCAGGTGCTTCTCAGCCATTCTCTGTTGCTTAGTTGAGAATTCTTTGTTTAGTCAAGTATCCCATTTTTTAATGGGGATATTTGATTTTCTGAACTCTGGCTTCTTGAGTTTTTTGTATATATTGCATATTAGTCCCCTATCAGATTTAGGATTGGTAAATTTCCTTTCCCAATCTGTTGGTGGCCTTTTTGTCTTATTGACAGTTTCTTTCTATGAGGTCCCATTTGTCAATTCTCGATCTTAGAGCACAAGCCCTTGCTGTTCTGTTCAGGAATTTTTCCCCGGTGCCCATATCCTGGAGTCTTTTCCCCACTTTCTCCTCTGTAAGTTTCAGTGTCTCTGGTTTTATGTGGAGTTCCTTGATCCACTTAGAATTGAGCTTTGTGCAAGGAGATAAGAATGGATCAATTCACATTCATCTACATGATAATCACACATTGAGCCAGCACCATTTTTTGAAAACACTATCTTTTTTCCACTGGATGGTTTTAGATCCTTTGTCAAAGATCAAATGATTGTAGGTCCTTGGGTTCATTTCTGGATCTTCCATTCTATTCCATTGATCTACCTGTCTGTCAATGTACCTGTACCATGCAGTTTTTATCACAATTTCTGTGTAGTATAGCTTGAGGTCAGGAATGTTAATTCTACAAGAGGTTCATTTATTGTTGAGAATAGTTTTTGCTATCCTAGGTGTTTTGTTATTCCAGATAAATTTGCAAATTGCCCTTTTTAACTCAGTGAAGAATTGAATTTGAATTTAGATGTGGGTTGCACTGAATCTGTAGATTGTTTTCAGAAAGATAGCCACTTTACTATATTAATCCTGCCATTCTATGAGGATCAGATGTCTTTCCATCTTCTGAGATCTTCTTTGATTTTTTTTTTTCTTCAGAGACTTGAAGTTCTTATCATACTGATATTTCACTTCCTTAGTTAGAATCACAACAATATATTTTTTATTATTTGTGACTATTGTGAAAGGTTGTTTTCCTAATTTCTTTCTCAGCCTGTTTATCCTTTGTGTAGAGAAAGACCACTGATTTGTTTGAATTAATTTTATATCCAGCTACTGCACTGAAGCTGTTTATCAGGTTTAGGAGTTCTCTGGTGGAATTTTTAGGGTCACTTATATATACTACCATATCATCTGCAAATAGTGATATTTTGATTTCTTCCTTTCCTATTTTATTCCCTTGATTTCCTTTTGTTGTCCAATTGCTCTGACTAGGACTTCGAGTAGAATATTGAATAGGTAGGGAGAAAGTGGGCTGCCTTGTTTAGTTCCTGATTTCAAAATATTCTCTTAATATCTCCTCCTTTTATATCATTAAAAGTGTCCCTTTCTTACAATAATAAACTATATACATTAAAATAGCAATTATGAAAACTATTAAGTAAGGTATATATTCACAAGATTCAGTTCATAGGTATTTGGTAACCTAGAAGAAATTAGTCTATTATTTGTCCTATCTACCTGAGTTAAATTTTCTATACCTAAATCATTTTTTTCAATACTTGCAATGCCAATTAAATACAACATCTTATACCTAAAATTATTTTCTCAAATTCTAAACAAGTTAAGCTTAATTTTGAGACTGCAACTATCTAGTCTTTGACTTCCTCAGAGACTTAGGAAAGAAATAAGTTTTACCTTAATATGCATGAAGTTCAGCACAAACAGTATCCAAAACTATAGAAATGACAGAGAAAGCTTGGTGCCAGAAAAGTTGCCCTAAAATCCTCTATAACTTTGAAAACTCAGTGTCCAGCCTTCTACTCCAGAATATCTAACATTCTTCGTGATGAAACAAAATTATGAATTTCTACTAAAACCTTGGCTTGTCAAAACTCAGCCGTTGACGTTTCTTCATCCATGTTTGCCCAGTTTGGACAACATTCTGTCTACACTGAAGCAAGGGCAGTGTCTTGCCCAGTGGCAGCATGCTGCATCTGAAGCAAATTCTATATAGAGATTCTTTGATGTGCTTTGTCTTCTTTGATGTGGAATGGAGCTGCTGGAATGGGCTCAGGCACATGTCACTGACATGAGGATTTGAAAACTTTGATTATAATGAGAAAATAATTTAAGATATATAAAAAATGAATAAAGAAAGCTTCAGATTTCTTCCCTTCACTATGTTACTAGTATATTAAGGCTACAAAGTTCAGAGATTTAACATTAATCAATGGAGTTCTGGTAATTTATTGTTATAACTCTGGTAAAACCGTACACTGTATGATCCCCTTCACCATCACAAGCTCAAGAGTTTAAATTTCCTTTAATATGGACTTAAATTATTTCATGTTATGCTAAAGCTATATACATTCAGTCTTCTAGATAGATTATAATAGCCACTCTTTCATGGCTTATAGTCATACTGAAAATCAAAACAAAACGGACTTTTGTCCCTTCTGCTCTATGAAAATCTCCTTTCTTCCCTGAGCTCATATTAAAGAGCATCTGTGCTTTAACCCAAAACCAGTTCCCAAGTTTTGATTATGACAGAAAAATATGAGTCTATTTACTTGTCTACTATATGGGTTTCAGTACAGATTACAAACACTGGTAATACTAACCTCCAAAATTTCTCTTCCTCTATAAAAGTGACTCCAGGTAATTACACCTACTTGTTCCTGAGAATGGGGATTGCCCCTGTCCTTGGGATTCTTCATCTTCCCCAATTATAAGACATTTTAATACTGTCCTTAGTCTATATTTTTCTCAGAAGATTTTTACTAAACTGCCAGACTGTTTCCAGGGATCACTTGAGGAATGCGTATTGTTGAGCTCTGAACTTCTTGAAAGTTTATATAAACCAGTACAGCCAATATGATTTTTCCTTGTCTTTCAGCAGGATCAGATAATCTGTTGTTTCAGATAAATGTCCCTTTGCCTTGCTTTTGCCTAGTCTTTCAGCTTTCCAGGTGCTGGTAGAAGTATCCTAGAAGTAGTTACAGAACAGAATACATTATTCATTGTTCCACTGACCAGGGTGAAATCCTAAGTCAAAAGGAAACTCCATAACATAATGGAGAAATGGCTACCTATAATGTCAACTGACACTGTACTCTCATCACCAGTTTAACTGGGCCTTAGTTCTGATTTTCCTCATTGTGCATGATAAATTTCATTTCATGTTTTATTCAAGACAGTATTAATACTATCAAACTTATGGTTTTGAGGAAAAATATAATCTCATATAATAGACAGGCATTATAACACCAACGATTTGATTCAGGTACTGTTATGGTTTGTATATTCTTGGACCAGGGAATGGCACCATTTGGAGTTGTGGTCTTGTTGGAATAGGTATGACCTGGTTGGGGTAGGTGTGCCACTGTGGGTGTGGGCATAAGATCCTCACCCTAGTTGCCTGGAAATCAGTCATCCACTAGCAACCTTTGAATGAAGACGTAGAACTCTCAGCTCTGCCTGCGTCATGCCTGCCTAGATATTGCCATGCTCCCACCTTGATGATAATGAACTGAACCTCTGATCCTGTAAGCCAGCTTCAATTAAATGTTGTTTTTATAAGACTTGCCTTGGTCAAAGTGTCTGTTCACAGCAGTAAAACCCTAACTAAGACAGGTACATATAGACAGGGTTGGGTGTTAGGATCAAATAAAAGAAACTTAGTTTAAGTACTACCTTTCAGCCTTGCTTTAATCATAGGGTGATACTAAATTCAGGATCCCAGGCTCTAGGGGAGTTCAGAAATTCCTGAACAGCTTCTATTGAATATAAATAGTTGTATGAGTTTAGGCATCTAAAGGACAACTTATAAGGGAACAGCTGCCAGTGTCCAGCCATCTCAAGGGCAACTTTTTCATCCTACTGGAATAGTCAATTTAAGATCATGTTTCTACTCCTATCTTGATTGGTGGAAGTTCCATTGCTCAAACCATTAAGTCAAAAAAAATTGGATAATATTATAACCAACCCTGCTCCTCCCTCACTTTGTGCTCTTATATTTTAAATATGCTGTGAAATTTCTCTTCAGGGTCACAGTCCAGCTGCCATGTCTACTTTGTTTTTCTGAAAGATCAGGAGTGGCTTGATTACAGTAACTTTTGTCATCCACATTGATCTGGTGTTTGAGTTATATTTGATATATATTTGGATTTAAGTGGACCACACAATATCCGCAGCCTGTCCAATATTCCCTGTACATATATTTGTATAAGAGGATATCAGATCCCTTGAAACAGAAGTTATGTACAGTTATGATACTCCATATTGAACCTGGATCCTTTGGAAGAGCTGCTAGTAATCTTAAATGCTCAGCCATGTCCTCAGCAGGCCCACAATACTTTAATTTTTAAAACATAGAATCTCATTATATAGTCCTAGATGAAATAGATATGTTAAACAAATTCATCTAGAACGTGTAATCTTACTGTCTCTGCATCCCAATTTTGGAATTTCAGGCATGTGACACCATGTCTGCTATGGAAACATGACTTGAAAACACAGGATAAAATTAAATAAACACATCAAATATTTCATGTAAAATAATGCACTATTTGGCACTTTATGGTAGCCCATGCCTTTAATACAAGCACTTGGAGGCATCATCAGGTGAATCTCTGAGTTCATGTCAGACAGAACCATAGAGTTACTTCTCCTGTAAAATAAAAGTGGACCAGACATGGCAGAGAGTTGTTCTGTTGACACCATGGTAGAAAGTATCACCCCTTTCTTTGAGGTGGTTGTTGCAATTACCTTGCACCCTAAATGAAGACTATACCAGTTACTTCATAATATAGAAATATGAAATCCAGAATAAACAGAGGGGAACAAACAGAGGGGGACACAGCAATATATGGTGTGAAACCATACACTAAATGAATGAATGAATGAATGAATAAATAAATAGATAAACAAACAAATAAATAAATAAAATTAATTTTAAGGATTGGAGAAATGGTGTTTCAGATAAGGACACATACTGATCTCCTCCTGAACTTTGAATTTAAAGCACTTCCATTGGTTGTTTCAGAATTCCCTGCATCTATAGCTCCTGAGGATCTGAGGACCTCTTCTACTCTGCACAGTAATCTATAACCAGATGCACATACCTCTTCCTAGGATATTATTTAATTACTCATTTATATATTTTTAAAAAGTTAATTTAGGTCTAGGGTGAAGGCTCATATGTTAAGAGCTCTGTCAGATCTTGTTGAAGACCCAGGTTTCATTTCCAGCTCTGGAATAGAGGCTCTGAACTGTCCTTGAAGTTCAAATAGCTTCCACACACTCTTCTGAACTCTTTGGGCACTCATTTTGCATGTGGCGTACAGACAAATAGACTAGCAAATATACTAATATGAGATAAAAATAAAAATAATTCATTGAAAAACAAAATGTTATTCTGGCCAGGCCTCTGCAATAGAACCACTCAGATGATCAAAACAGGGAGTTTAACAATTCAGGGTCAACCTGGCATACATAGTAAGATGTTGTATCAGGAAGGAAGGAAGGAAGGAAGGAAGGAAGGAAGGAAGGAAGGAAGAAGGGAAGGAAGGAAGGAAGGAAGGAAGGAAGGAAGGAAGCAGCACAGTAAAAATATACCTTGAAGGCTAAGAGTTCTGTATGAAGTTAGCAGTAAGTTTGACCAATCTGCACTGGATGGGCTTGATCACATGTGGGTGGGAATTATACAAGGAGGAAATACAGTGGGATGCAAACTTGCTCCTCATTGGATGTAAATAGAATGTACTAGGCAGGAAATAGGTCAGGGTGTATCCTTGCCTCTGATTAGACCTGATGTGAAATGAGATGAATTATCGAGTGTGCCATTTCAAGACCCTCCATATCCTGACTTATGGTGATCTGGGTGCCCAGATATGAACCTGGCCAGTATTTAATGAATATTTAAGTCATTTTTTTCTTTAAATTGTGGCAGTGTTCTTATTTTCCACAGGTAGGATTAACAGAATGACCTTGAGATTCCATCTTACACCAATCAGTATGGATAAGATAAAAAACTGAAGAGCAGCCTATGCTGGAGAGGATTTGGAGAGGGAAGCACTGCTGGGTTTGCAAATTTGTACAACCACTCTGGAAATCAATCTGTTAGTTTCTCATAAAATTGGTACTAGTTTTACCTGAAGGCACAGCTATACCACTCCTGAGCATATACCCAAAAGACATTCCACCATACCACAAGGACACATGCTTCATTATGTTCATAGCAACTTTACTCATAATATCAAGAACTGAAAACAACCCAACAGTTCTGTAATGACAGGCCCTCTTATGGAAGAGTTGGAAGAAGGATTGAAGGCACTAAAGAAGATTGGAACATCACAGGAAGGCCAACAGTCAACTAACCTTGACCTTTATGAGCTGAGAGACTGAGCCACCAACCAAAAAGCATACACAGGATCAACCAAGCCCACTGGCCCATATATAGCAGACATGAATCTCTGTCTCCATGTGGCTCCCACAACACCTGGAGTGAGTGATGTCACTAAAGCTGTTGCCTGTCTGTGGAATTTATTCCCTAACATGGCCACCTTGTCTAACCTCAGTGGTAAAGGATACACCTAACCCTGAAGAGTCCTGATGTGCCAGGGTGGTAGGATACCTAGGGCAGAGTGGGGCACATCCTTCTGATAAGAAGATGAGGGTGGGACAAGTCCCTTCCAGTCTGCACCAGCACTGGGGCACCTTGGGCTTGGAGTCTGCAGGCACCCCCAAGGTCAGCACAGGACCCTCCACCGGATCTTAAGAACTCTGGTGAGTATAACACAACTTCTGCTCCAGTCCAATTGCGCGGGACCTGAGACTGCATTAATTAGGGAAGCAGAAAACCCGGCCTGACCAGGGTCACAAGTCCCTTCCGGTCTGGGCCAGCACTGGGGCATCTTGGGCGCGGACTCTGCGGACATCACCAAGGTCCCCACAGGACTCTCCATGGAATCTTAAGACCTCGGGTGAGAGGATCACATCTTCTGACAGGAGGCAGGTTTGAATACCAGATATCTGGGCACCTTCCCTTCAAGAGGAGAGCTTGCCTGCAGAGAGTACTCGGAACATTGAAACTCAGGAGAGAGCTAGTCTTCCAGGTCTGTTGATAAAGGCTAACATAATCATCTGACGAACAAGCTCTAACAAGAGACAACTATAACAACTAACTCCAGAGATTAACAGATGGCAAACGGTAAATGTAAGAATCTTACTAACAGAAACCAAGACCACTCACCAACATCAGAACCCAGCACTCCCACTTTGCCCAGTCCAGGGCACCCCAACACATCCGAAAAGCTAGATTCGGATTTAAAAGCATATCTCAAGAAGGACTTTAATAACTCACTTAAGAAAATAGAGGAGAAAACTGCTAAACAGGTAGAAGACCTTAGAGAAGGAAGCACAAAAATCCCTTAAAGAATTGCAGGAAAACACGAACAAACAGGTGATGGAATTGAACAAAACCATCCAAGACCTAAAAAGGGAAGTAGATACAATAAAGAAAATCCAAATAGAGGCAACGCTGGAGATAGAAATCCTAGGAAAGAAATCTGGAAACATAGATTCGAGCATCAGCAAGAGAATACAAGAGATGGAAGGGAGAATTTCAAGTGCAGAAAATTCCATAGAGAACATCAGTACAACAATCAAAGAAAATAAAAATGCAAAAATATCCTAAGTCAAAACATCCAGAAAATCCAGGACATAATAAGATGTCCAAACCTACGAATAATAGGAGTAGATGAGAATGAAGATTTTCAAATTAAAGGGCCAGCAAATATCTTCAACAAAATTATAGAAGAAAACTTCCCAAACCTAAAGAAAGAGATGCCCATGATCATACAAGAAGCCTACAGAACTCCAAATAGACTGGACCAGAAAAAAATTCCTCCTGACACATAATAATCAGAACAACAAATGCACTAAATAAAGATAGAATATTAAAAGCAGTAAGGGAAAAAGGTCAAGTAACATATAAAGGCAGGCCTATTAGAATTACACCAGATTTTTCACCAGAGACTATGAAAGCCAGAAGATCTTGGACAGATGTTATACAGACCCCAAGAGAACACAAATGCCAGCCCAGGCTACTATACCCAGTGAAACTCTCAATTACCATAGATGGAGATACCAAAGTATTCCACGACAAAAACAAATAAACACATTATCTTTTCATGAATCCAGCCCTTCAAAGGATAATGACAGAAAAAATATATATACATAAGGACAGAAAACAAACCCTAGAAAAAGCAAGAAAGTAATACCTAAAAAAAAAACAACAAAACAAAAAGAAGTAAGCCACAAGAACAGAATGCCAACTCTAACAACAAAAATAATAGGAAGCAATAATTTATTTTCCTTAATATCTCTTAATATCAATGGATTCAATTCCCCAATAAAAAGACATAGACTAACAGACTGGCTACACAAACAAGACCCAACACTTTGCTGCTTACAGGAAACCCATCTCAGGGAAATAGACAGACACTACCTCAGAGTGAAAGGCTGGAAAACAATTTTCCAAGCAAATGGTCTGAAGAAACAAGCTGGAGTAGCCATTCTAATATCGAATAAAATCGACTTCCAACACAAAGTTATCAAAAAAGACAAGGAGGGACACTTCATACTCATCAAAGGTAAAATCCTCCAAGAGGAACTCTCAATTCTGAATATCTATGCTCCAAATGCAAGGGCAGCCACATTCATTAAAAAAACTTTAGTAAAGCTCAAAGCACACATTTCACCTCACACAATACTAGTTGGAGACTTCAACACCCCATTTTCATCAATGGACAGATCGTGGAAACAGAAACTAAACAGTAACAGAGTGAACAAACAGAAGTTATGAAACGAATGGATTTAACAGATATCTACAGAACGTTTTATCCTAAAACAAAAGGATAAACCTTCTTAGCACCTCATGGTTCCTTCTCCAAAATTGACCATATAATTGGTCACAAAACAAGCCTCAACAGATACAAAAATAATGAAATTGTCCCACGAATCCTATCAGACCACCATGGACTAAAGCTGATCTTCAATAACAACATAAATAATAAAAGCCAGCATTCACGTGGAAAATGAACACTCTTCTCAATGATACCTTGGTCAAGGAAGGAATAAGAAAAGAAATTAAAGACTTGTTAGAGTTTAATGACAATGAAGCCACAAAATACCCAAACTTAAGGGACACAATGAAAGCATTTCTAAGAGGAAAACTCACAGCTTTGAGTGCCTCCAAAAAGAAACTAGAGAGAGCACATACTAGCAGCTTGACAACACACCTAAAACTCTAGAAAAAAGGAAGCAAATTCATCCAATAGGAGTAGAAGGCAGGAAATACTCAAACACAGGGTGAAATCAACCAAGGGGAAACAAGAAGAACTATTCAAATAATCAACCAAACAAGGAGCTGGTTCTTTGAGAAAATCAACAAGATAGATAAACCCTTAGCTAGACTCACTAGAGGGCACAGGGACAGCATCCTAATTAACAAAATCAAAAATGAAAAGGGAGACATAACAACAGATCCTGAAGAAATCCAAAATACCATCAGATCCTTCTACAAAAGGCTATGCTCAACAAAACTGGAAAACCTGGACGAAATGGACAAATTTCTAGACAGATTCTGGGTACCAAAGTTAAATCAGGATCAGGTTAATGATCTAAACAGTCCCATATCCCCTAAAGAAATAGAAGCAGTCATTAATACTCTCCCAACCAAAAAAAAAAGGTAATAAATAAAATAATAAAGCCCAGGACTAGATGGGTTTAGTGCAGAGTTCTATCAGATCTTGAAAGTAGATCTAATTCAAGTTCTGCACAAATTATTCCACAAAATAGAAATAGAAGGTACTCTACCCAACTCATTCTATGAAGCCACAATTACTCTGATACCTAAATCACAGAAAGATCCAACAAAGATAGAGAACTTCAGACCAATTTCTCTTATGAATATCGATGCAAAAGTACTCAATAAAATTCTCTCTCACTATCTGAATCCAAGAACACATTAAAACAATCATCCATCCTGACCAAGTAGGTTTCAACCCAGGGATTCAGGGATGGTTCAATATATGGAAAACCAACCACGTAATCCAGTATATAAATAAACTCAAAGACAAAAACCACATGATCATCTCATTAGACTCGGAGAAAATATTTGACAAAATCCAACACCCATTCATGATAAAAGTCTTGGAAAGATCAGGAATTCAAGGCCCATACCTAAACATGATAAAAGCAATCTACAGCAAACCAGTAGCCAACATCAAAGTAAATGGTGAGAAGCTGGAAGCAATCCCACTAAAATCAGGGACTAGAAAAGGCTGCCCACTTTCTCCCTATCTATTCAACATTGTACTTGAAGTCCTAGCCAGAGCAATTCGACAACAAAAGGACATCAAGGGGATACAAATAGGAAAGGAAGAAGTCAAAATATCACTTTTTGCCGTTGATATGATACTATATATAATTGACCCTAAAAATTCCACCAGGGAACTCCTAAACCTGAAAAATAGCTTCAATGAAGTAACTGAATATAAAATTACACAAACAAGTCAATGACCTTTCTCTACACAAAGAATAAACAGGCTGAGAAAGAAATTATGGAAACAACACCCTTCTCAATAGTCACAAATAATATAAAATATCTTGGCTTGACTCTAATTAAGGAAGTGAAAGATCTGTATGATAAGAACTTCAAGTCTCTTAAGAAAGAAATTAAAGAATATCTCAGAAGATGGAAAGATCTCCCATGCCCCTGGATTGGCAGGATCGACATTGTAAAACTGGACATCTTGCCAAAAGCAATCTACATATTCAATTTAATCCCCATCAAGTTTCCAACTCAATTCTTCAATGAAGTAGAAAGAGAAATCGGCAAATTCATCTGGAATAACAAACAACCTAGGATACCAAAAACTCTTCTCAAGTATAAAAGAACCTCTGGTGGAATCACTGTGTCTGACCTAAAGCTGTACTACTGAGCAATTGTGATAAAAACTGCATGGTACTGGTATAGCGACAGACGAGTAGACCAAAGGAATAGAATTGAAGACCCAGAAATGAACCCACACACCTATGGTCACTTGATCTTCGAAAAGGGAGCTAAAACCATCCAGTGGAAAAAAGATAGCATTTTCAACAAATGGTGCTGGCACAACTGGTGGTTATCCTGTAGCAGAATGTGAATTGATCCATTACTATCTCCTTATACTAAGGTCAAATCTAAGTGGATCAAGGAACTTCACATAAAACCAGAGACACTGAAAGATATACAGGAGAAAGTGGGGAAAAGCCTTGAAGATATGCGCATAGGGGGAAAATTCCTGAAAAGAACAGCAATGGTTTGTGCTGTAAGATTGAGAATTAACAAATGCAACCTCATAAAACTGCAAAGCTTCTGTAACGTAAAAGACACAGTCAATAAGACAAAAAGGCCACCAACAGATTGGGAAAGGTTCTTTACCTCTCCTAAATCAGAAAGGGGACTAATATCCAATATATATAAAGAACAAAAGAAGGTGGACTCCAGAAAATCAAATAACCCCATTAAAAAATGAGGCTTATAGCTAAACAAAGAATTCTCACCTGAGAAATACAGAATGGCTGAGAAGGACCTGAAAAACTGTTCAGCATCCTTAATCATCAGAGAAATGCAAATCAGAACAACCCTGAGATTCCATCTCACACCAGTCAGAATGGTTAAGAAAAAATATTCAGGTGACAGCAGATGCTGGCTAGGATGTGGAGAAAGAGGAACACTCCTCCACTATTGGTGGGATTGCAAGCTTGTACAACCACTCTGGAAATCGTCTGGCGGTTCCTCAGAAAAGTAGACATAGTACTACCAGAGGATCCCGCAATACCTCTCCTGGGAATATACCCAGAATATGTTCCAACTAGTAAGAAAGACACATGCTCCACTATGTTCATAGCAGCCTTATTTATAATAGCCAGAAGCTGGAAAGAACCCAGATGCCCCTCAACAGAGGAATGGATACAAAAATATGGTACATTTACACAATGGAGTACTAAACAGCTATTTAAAAGAATGAATTTATGAAATTCCTATGCAAATGGTTAGACCTGGAGGGCATCATCCTGAGTGAGGTAACCCCATCACAAAGAACTCAAATGATATGTTCTCACTGATAAGTGGATATTAGCCCAGAAACTTAGGATACCCAAGATATAAGATACAATTTGCTAAACACATGAAACTGAAGAAGAAAGAAGACCAAACTGTGGACACTTTGCCCCTTCTTAGAAATGGGAACAAAACACCTATGGAAGGAGTTACAGAGACAAAGTTTGGAGCTGAGAGAAAAGGATGGACGATCTAGAGCCTGCCATATCCAGGGATCCATCCCATAATTATCCTCCAAATGCTGACACCATTGAATACACTAGCAAGATTTTGCTGAAAGGACCCTGATAGAGGTGTCTCTTGTGAGACCATGCTGGGGCCTAGCAAACACAGAAGTGGATGCTCACAGTCAGCCGTTGGATGGATCACAGGGACCCCAATGGTGGAGCTATAGAAAGTACCCAAGGAGGTAAAGGGATCTGCAACCCTATAGGTGGAACAACATTATGAACTAACCAGTATCCCGGAGCTCATGACTCTAGCTGCATATGTACCAAAAGATGGCCTAGTCGGCCATCACTGGAAAGAGAGGCCCATTGGATATGCAATCTTTATATGCCCCAGTACAGGGGAACGCCAGGGCCAAAAAGTGGGAGTGGGTGGGTATGGGAGTGATGGGGGAGGCTATGGGGGTCTTTTAGGATAGCATTTGAAATGTAAATTAGGAAAATATCTAACAAAAATATTTTAAAAAAAAAGAAGGGCAGGTTGGATTGTGGTGGGTCCTTGTGAGGGAGTGACCAGGAGTTTGGCAAGAATGTAATGTTAAAAAATAACAAAAGGAAAGAAGCTCATGCTATATGGCGACCATTCCATAAAGAAACCCACAAGATTCCCTCAGTTTTTCTTCACAAACTGCTCTTTTCCAGAATCTGCATGGCTCTTTCCATCATTCTGCTTCTAAAGATAGTACAGATTTAGTGGATTAGGAAGGACACATTAATCTGGAGTTTTTCATTAGGAAGAGAGCTAAGGCATTATGTCCACAGACACCCATGTTGGGGACTTTAAAGGTGAGGTCTTCGGTTGGGAAATAGAGAGGTTTATGGCTCTTTCAGGTTTCCTAGAATTGATAGATTCTGTGCCACATGACCTGTTTTTTTAAGCCGTGAAAGAACATGTTAAAGTAGAGACATACCTACGTAGAGGCATGTCACCATAAATTCACATCCAGCTGGAAATTATAAGGAAGTGGTTTTAGTTATTGTGACAGTAAGATATAATAAGTCAGAACCAAGAATTGAATGTGCCCCCACCCCATAGAAAAGTAAGAGCTGACTAATAAGGAATACAATGAGCTTTCATAAACTGCACTAAGAAGAGAAATAGGCTTGGCACAGAACTTTGACAAAGGATAATTATTCATTCTAAATCAGGTCCAAGGATGAAGCTATGAGTTTGCCATATGATAAAACAAAGCCATCTGAAACTATTGCTTGGAACTTATGAGTTTATAGAATGAAATACTGCTTTGACATTGCAATCAACATTCTTCTGTAACTTTGTTTTGTGTACCATTTTATCTGTGATGTAATTTTATAATGAACTTTTGTCTAAGAAGTTATAAGAAGACTCAGAGAAAGAAATAAAGCATGGTTGTTGGGGCTCTGTTCCATCAACTGTGTGTGTGTGTGTGTGTGTGTGTGTGTGTGTGTGTGTCTGTGTGTGTGTTTCTGTGTGTGTGTGTCTGTGTGTGTATGTGTGTGTGTGTGTCTATGTGTGTCTCTGTGAGTGTGTGTGTGTCTGTGTGTGTTCATATGTCAGTATTTGTAACTTTTTCTTTCTCTCTGACTCTGAAAATGGTAAGTACGGTAAAGAGTCCAAGTTTCTTTTCTTAATCACCTAATTCCATCAGCTGGAGTCAATTGGCTTTTGGCTCCAGAATAATAAGTGAGGGTTAAATTGACAGAGGAATCGGATTCCACTTCAGTACCTGAATGTCATGGTGGAACCCTGGCAATATGTCAAATTGTGGTGTGTGTACTGGAGACAGACATTATACCTGTAAAAAGATGGAACCTGAGGTGTGAGCTTGGGCTTACAGTCAATTACAGCAGAATTCACCAAGAAACTGACAACTGAGTCCTGAACAGAGCTGAAGAGGATGAGGGAAGATGCCATATAGATGTGTGGTCAAAGGAACAGTAGATGCAAAGGCCCTAAGCCAGGAATATCAGTGTCCAGATCACTGTAGCAGGAGCAGAGGGAGAAAGGAAAGTGAGTCTGGGCATATTTGGGTCTTTTAAGTCACTAGTGTAAGGACTTGGAATTGGACAGGGAATTTCTGAGGAGATGGGTAGCAGACTGTGCCTACTTTACATTTGTAAAAAATGGTTCTCTGCCCATTGTGGTAGAGAGAGCCTTTAGAGAGCTAGTTTGGAAGTAATTCATCAATATACAGGAGACAAAAGAAGGAGGATCTCTGAAATTTTGAAACTTGTCTGATCTATATGGCAAGTTCCAGATCAGCCAGAGCTACATGGATAGACACATAATGTGTATTTACTTAAATCTTAAAATGAAGTTAAAGAATCTTTCTATTTGTGATATTAGATGGCCATGCAGACTCTTCAAATGATTAGTGAAATAAAAGTTATGGCTGTCATTAGAAAGAAAGGGATTGAGGAACAGAGTCATAAAGATTACAGGAATTGTATGCTGCTTATCAACAGAAACAACACAAGGTATTTTTCTCAGGATCTTGATGGGACTGGATTTCTTAGCCGTAAATGTTCATTTCCTTTTAAAAATCGTCTTTAAAGATTCCCAGTGTGAGATTGAGGTCAGTGTTCAGTTCTCATACTATCTGGCTTCATGCTGTAGCTAGTTAGTTGCTTCTTTGGTGATAAATTGAAGAGGGTTCCAGGTCAAATAATGTCCATGGAAAGTAGAAAGGAAGGAGAGAGATCCCACAGTATCAGGCACTATGATTAAAGATATGAGAACCTGCCTGTCTTATCCCACCAGTGTCTTTTTGTTTTAATTCCTGTGTTGAGAATAAATTTTAGATATAACAGGAGCTGAGAAGGTAAACTTGAGATATTAAACACCAGGGATGCCTGTGGCTCAGAGCTGTTACTACAGTGTCACTACAGTAAAAGCTGTGTGGTATCATGAAGTGAGGAGAAGTGGTGGAACTTTGACATATTTGAGGGTGACATCACAGATTTAGATATGACTTGAGAGACCAAAAAGGCAGAGATGACAGCACAGTTGTAGGCTTAGACAAATACAAAGTGAAGTGTTTTTTTTTTAACCTAGATGGGTAGTTTGGTGGGCAAGCATATCTGAGGAGTACTTGGAGTGTGTATATGAGAGGGGGAGAGGGGTAGGGAGGGAGGCAGAAAGTGCAGGGATGGAGGGAGGAACAGAGAGTAGGAGAGAGATGGTGAGAAAGGGAGGAGGTAGGAGGGAGAGGGAAGGAGAGAGGGAGACAAGAACAAAGAGAGATACAGAGACAGAGATAGACAGAGAGAGAAGCACAAAGATTATTTTTTTTGAACAAAATAAATTATCACAAGCCAGTCATCCAGAACTGCAAGAAAAGTAGGAAGATCATGAGTTCAGGCTAGGACAACCTGAAAACACTGCCAGATGCTGTGACAGACAAACTAAAATTGGATTCATTTCACCCTATTTAAATTAAGGTTCTTTATTGTTGTTTAGTTATGGATTTTGTTAGTTTGGGCTTTTAAGTGTGTGTGTGTGTGTGTGTGTGTGTGTGTGTGTGTGTGTGTGTGTGTGTGTGCCTGTGAATGTGTATAGGTCAGAACATGAAGAGGTGTGACAAGAATTTTTTGGATGCATTCCTTTTCTTCCCCTTTGTGGGTCTCCGGATTGAACTCAGTCCTTATGCTTGGCAGCAGAAGTCCCATGCCAACCGTGCCTATTGCCTTCTTTAATCCAATAGGCCACAGTGACTTATAGTCTTCCATGTAAACTCCTAATCCTCTTTCCTCAGCATCTTAAGTTCTGGGATTAAAGTTATGGGCACTATGCCTAATTATTTTGATTTTTGGAGATAGTGTCTCATGTAGCTAAGGTTGTCCTTCATCTTGATATGTACCCAGGTATAAGATTTTTCATTTTTCTTTGTCTCTATTTTATTTTTCTTTCTTTGTTATTTTCTTTTAAGACAGAATTTCATTTACTCTATAGCCATAGCTGTGTTGGTACTCACTATGTAGTCCACTCTAGCCCCAAATCCCCAGGAATAATTTTTGTCTCCACCTTGTGAGCACTAGGATTACAGGAGCCACAAGTCCAGGTTTCCAGAGGTAACCTTGAACTCCTGATTTTCCTACTTTCCAAGTTGCATGGTTATTTTACAGATTACAGTGCTCAATGTGGAGTGCATGCTAACTTGTGTTGCTCACAAAGTTGTTTTTTGTTGGTAATGGCCAGCTCCAGGAGCAGTAATAAAACAATTTACTGGAACAGAACTAACTTAAAGTTTTAATGAACAATAGACACTGTGGGCAGAAACACAGCAGGCTAATTCTGTGAGAATTGGACAATAGCAAGGAGTGGGGCACTTGTACTGAAGTTAAGAGAAGCTTCCTTGCCTTGCTTTATTATGCCCTCTGTGTTTGTGTTTGAGCAGAAAGAGTTAGACAATTCACATTTTATTAGGTAGTGAGTCATGTAACAGCAATTGTCCTCTGTGAGGCTGGACATTTGGGGTGCAGGCTCTTTAAGCACTAGTTGATTGTAAAGCATCAATGGTCATTCTTTATCAGGATACAAAACCCAGGGAATTCTTTTTGTCACTTTTATGCTTTTCCTGTTTGTGACTCAGGCACTTCATGTACCTCGTCCTGGTCCAGGCAATCTTCTTGCTTTAGTCTTCTGAGTGATGACATTACAGATTTGTGTCACTGCACCTTGCCCCCTCCTTTGTTTTTTGTGTTTTAAACTTACTATGTAGCTAAGCAAAACTTTGAACTTCTAATCCTTCTTATTTTGCCTTCCAAGTCCCGGGACCATATGTTTACACCCATTGTCTAGGTTCTACAATCCTGAGGTCCTATGCAGGGCTTAATCCATTCTGGGCAACCCTTCTGTTAGCAGGAGTACTTCTGCAGACTCAAATGGCCTTCTGGAGCTTGTTAATATCTGTTGGACTGAGCTGAGCAAGAAGCATTCTATAATCTGTTAGTGTTGAGGTAAAATTCAAATAAAAGCATGTTTACGATTTTCAGTGCACAGTTCAGCAACATTGAGCCTGTTCACAAGCTGGGAGAATCTTATCTCCTCTGTAGTTTCAGAACTTCTCAGCACTCAGGAAACCCTTCATATGGGTTAAGTCATAATCTTTCCTTTCTCCTCCTCACTTCTATAAACATCCATAATATTATCTATTCTGGTAGGATGTCTTACTCTGTATATATCATGTTAAATATATCCCATAATTTATATCTTTTGTGGAGGATTATTTTTTGGAACATGCTTTGAGGTTCATCCTGGTTAAGGCATGTTTCAGCATACTATTTATAGGGGAATAGTGTACCATTATACTAATATAGCACAGCTTATTTATCAATTAACAGGCATTGGGTTTGTTTCTTCCTTTTGACATTACTAACAATGTTACTGCAAACTTGTGTAAAATTTTATCTGGATTTTTATTTACTTTGTTATAAAGGAGGAAATGGAATTGCATGGACATTTGATAACTACATTCATTTATGTCACTGTCCTAGTTTTACACAGAGTTTTATTGTTCTATTTCCACCAATAAGGCACAAGTGTTCCTAGTTCTCCTTCTCCTTGATATCTGTCCTGATATGAATCAGAACTTTGTTGTTTTATCTTGCATTTTAGTAAAGAGCAATGCTGCTGTTAGCCAATTCCTGTCTTCTTGTAGACATATCCTTTCTCATGATTTTAGGGTTCTTTTTTCACTTTGACAGGTTTGAGATTTGTTACTTTTCTTTTATCTGTAGGAGCATTTTGCGTATATGTGCGAAGGACCAACCTCAGCATGGAGAGGGGTTCTGAGAGAATAGGTGTCTAGGGGTGGCAAAAATAATGAGTCCGAGTCAAATCATGGATCCATGCTGATAACCTGTGTTCATTTGATCCAGCTTTTCCAAACTGTTTATCTTTATGCTCTGTTTTCCCTGTAGAGATTTCTTTGTCTATATTCTCCTTGCTTGATATTTTAACTGAGCTCTCTATCAATGTCTTGCTTGAATTTGTGTGTGTCAGTTCTCCAAGCAATTCTCTCTTTCCTTCCTAAAAAATTATCTGAATTGCTCATCTCCTGCAGAATACAGGTCCAGTTTTTTATTTTCCATATCAACCCAATCATTTATCCCTAGTTTCCTTTTGATTATCTTATGAATCAGCATTCCATGACAATAGCTCTTTGATTCTTAGGAGATGGCAAGGGCTATTCTGAAGGAACTAGTATTTACCATTTTCTTCAGACATAGCCACATCCTTGCCTCCTGGACTTGTGCAGTTTCTAATTATCATGAAGTCATTAATGTTAACAGGGAGGGCATTCCTCAGAAAGAAAGAATCCTCCACTGCTAATGCATCAAGAAAATATGAACATTATTACACAAACAAGCTTTATGCCCATTAAAGCCACACACACTCGTGAAGGCTCACATCAGAGCCTTATCCCAGGAGCAAGAACCATATCACTCTGTCCCCACCAGGACCACACTAGGCATGGCATATATGGATATTTGTGCACCATATACATGCAGTGTCCAAAGAAGTCATAGGAGGGTATTTGATCTCCTGCAATTATAGCTAAAGAGAGTTGTGAGCCACCTTATAGGTGATGAGAAAAGTAGTCATTGCTTTTAACTGCTGAGCTATTCAGCCATCTCTATTTGTTTATTTTCAGACAGGGTATCTCTGTCTAGCCATGATTGGACTGGAAATTGATATTACCTTGAATTTACAGAGACTTTCCTCTCTCACAGTTTCCATAACGTTTGAAGGTAGGAATTGATCACCACACAATATTATTTTTTTAATTCATTTATTCAGGCTGGAATGATGGCTGAACTGGACACAAACATTAGATGCTCTTATAGAGAACCCAGGTTGTGATTCCAGTACACAGATTCAGCTTCCAACCATTTGTACTTTTAGATTTAGAAGATTCAGCAACCTCTCCTTGAAATTTCAGGCAATAAGGCACACAGGTAATGTATACACATGCATGTGGGTAGTTAGTGTACACACATGCATGCAAGCAATGCCTACATGCAAATACACACAGAAAAAAATCTTTTAAAAAAACCAAAAAACTTCATTTACGTGTATACAGGTTTTCACTGTGGCCAGAAGCAATACTTGTAACCCCAGAATTGGAGTTACAGGTGGTTGTGAGTCACCAAACTTTTGTCCAAGAACTTAGGTCTTCTGCAAATTCAATAAACATTTTGGTTTTTTTTTTTTTTTTTTGGTTTTTGGTTTTTGTTTTTGTTTTTGTTTTTGTTTTTGTTTTTGTTTTTGTTAGACAGGGTATATCTAACTAACAGTTCTGGTTGTCTTGGAATATGGTATATAGACCAGTCTGGCCATGGACTCACATATATCCTGCTATTCAATGCAACGTTGTCTTTCATCTAACCCCAGCACACACATGTGCACACATGCCTGCACATGCATGTGCACACAAACACACACACATACTCATCATTTCTAATTGTACTGTTTGTCTTGATAAGTTTTAAGAATCGTTTTATATCTTCTGGACATTGAGTTCACTAACATATTTTACAAATATTGTTTATTCTGGAGAGTGGCCTCATAATCTACCTTCAAGCTTCCTATTTTATGGTTGTAGACATGCTAGGCTAGCAGAATAAATGAAGGGCTTGAAGAAAATATGGAAAAAATGTTCTGAATACACAATGAACAAATATTCATTCAAAATAAAGAGTGGAGTGAATCGAGTTGTCCTGGCAGTGTGTGCAATTTCCACTCCACTGGAGCCTTAGTTCTAAACACCCAACACTTGCAGTATGCATTCATTGTACGTGCTGTTCCATCAGGAATAACAACAAATGCTGCCTCCCACCCTCAAATCCAGATCATTGTATGTTATGAACTCCAGATATTTTATTGTGATTAAGATATATAGAAACAGCGGTTTAGTTATGAGAATTAAATTCTTTTTAATATTTTCTGCAGTTCTTAAACATCAAATTAATGTCTCCCTTTTAAAAATTATGTATTTTCTTCATTTACATTTCAAATGCTATCCCAAAAGTCCCCCAGACCCTCCCCACAACTCCCCTACCCACCCACTTCCACTTCTTGGCCATGGAGTTCCCCATACTGAGCCATATAAAGTTTGCAAGACCAAGGGGCCTCTCTTACCAATGATGGCCAACTAGGCCATCTTCTGATACATATGCAGCTAGGGACACAAGCTCCAGGGGTACAGGTCAGTTCATATTGTTGTTCCACCTATAGGGTTGCAGACCCCTTTAGATCCTTGGGTACTTTGTCTAGCTCCTCCATTGGGGCCCCTTTATTCCAACCAATAGCTGACTGTGAGCATCCACTTCTGTGTTTGCCAGGCCCCAGCATAGCCTCACAAGACACAGCTAAATCAGGGTCCTTTCAGCAATATCTTGCTGGTGTATGCAATTTTGTCAGCGTTTGGAGGCTGATTATGTGATGGATCACCAGGTATGGCAGTCTCTAGATGGTGCATCATTTCGTCTCAGCTCCAAACATTGTCTCTGTAACTCCATCCATGGATGTTTTGTTCCCAATTCTAAGAAGAGGCAAAGTGTCCACACTTTGGACTTCGTTATTGAGTTTCATGTGTTTTGCGTATTGTATCTTGTATCTTGGGTATTCTAAATTTCTGAGCTAATATACACTTATCATTGAGTACATATCATGTGAGTTCTTTTGTGATTGGGTTATCTCCCTCAGGATAATGCCCTTCAGGTCCATCCATTTGCCTAGGAATTTCATAAATTCATTCTTTTTAATAGCTGGGTAGTACTCTATTGTGTAAATGTACCACATTTTCTCTATCCATTCCTCTGTTGAGGGACATCTGGGTTCTTTCCAGTTTCTGACTATTATAAATAAGACTGCTATGAATATAGTGGAGCATGTGTCCTTCTTACCGGTTTGGAACATCTTCTGTATATATGCCCAGAAGAGCTATTGCAGGATCCTGTAGTAGTACTATGTCCAATTTTCTGAGAAACTGCCAGACTGGTTTCCAGAGTGGTTGTACAAGTTTGAAATACCACCAAAAATGGAGGAGTGTTCCTCCTTCAACACATCCTTGACATTATCTGCTGTCACCTGCAATTTTTAACTTAGCCATTCTGACTGGTGTGAGGTGGAACCTCAGCATTGTTTTGATTATCATTTCTCTGATGAGTAAGGATGCTGAACATTTTTTCAGGTGCTTCTCAGCCATTTGGTATTCCTCAGGTGAGAATTCTTTGTTTATCTCAGAGCCCCATTTTATAATGGGTTTATTTGATTTTTCTGGAGTCCACCTTCTTCTATCTGTTTAGGATTTGTAAAGATCCTTTCCAAATCTGTTGGTGGCCTTTTTGTCTTATTGACGGTGTCTTTTGCCTTACAGAAGCTATGTAATTTTATGAGGTCCCATTTGTCGATTCTCAATCTTACAGCACAAGCCATTGCTGTTCTATTCAGGAATTTTTCCCCTCTGCCCATATCTTTGAGACTGTTCCCCACTTTCTACTGTATATGTTTCACTGTCTCTGGTTTTATGTGGAGTTCTTTGATGCACTTAGATTTGATCTTAGAACAAGGAGATAGGAATAGATCAATTCGCATTCTTCTACATGATAACTGCCAGTTGTGCCAGCACCATTTTTTGAAAATATTATCTTTTTTCTAATGGATGGTTTTAGCTTCTTTGTCAACGATCGAGCAACCATAGGTGTGTGGGCTCATTTCTGGGTCTTCAATTCTATTCCATTGTTCTACATGTCTGTAGCTATACCAGTTCCTTTTTTCTAGAGCTTTTAGTTGTGTTGTCAAGCTGCTAGTGTGTGCTCTCTCTAGTTTCTTTTTGGAGGCACTCGGAGCTATGAGTTTTCCTCTGAGAAATGCTTTCATTGTGTCCCATAAGTTTGGGTATATTGTGGCTTCATTTTCATTAAACTCTAAAAAGTTTTTAATTTCTTTCTTTATTCCTTCCTTGACTGAGAGGTATCATTGAGTAGAGTGTTGTTCAGTTTCTATGTGAAAGTTTGATTTCTATTATTTATGTTGTTATGGAAGATCAGACTTAGGTCATGGTGATCTGATGGGATGCATGGGACAATTTCAATATTTTTGTATCTGTTGAAGCCTGTTTTGTGCCCAATTATATGGTAAATTTGGGGGAAGGTAACATGAGGTAGTGAGAAGAAGGTATATCCTTTTGTTTTAGGATAAAATGTTCTGTAGATATCTGATAAATCCACTTGTTTCATAACTTCTGTTATATTCACTGTGTCCCTGTTTATTTTCTGTTTCCACGATCTGTCCATTGAAGAAAGTGGTATGTTGAAGTCTCCCACTATTATTGTGTGAGATGTAATATGTGCTTTAAGTTTTACTAAAGTTTCTTTAATGAATGTGGCTGCCCTTGCATTTGGAGTATAGATATTCAGAACTGAGAGTTCCTCTTGGAGGATTTTACCTCTGATGAGAATGAAGCGCCCCTCTTTGTCTTTTTTAATAACCTTTGGTTGGAAGTCGATTTTATTCCATATTAGAATGGATACTCCAGTTTGTTTCTTCAGACCATTTGCTTGGAAAATAGTTTTCCAGCCTTTCACTCTGAGGTAGTGTCTTTATTTTTCCCTGAAATGGGTTTCCTGTAAGCAGCAATATGTTGGGTCCTGTTTGTGTACCCAGTTTGTTAGTCTATGTATTTTTACTGGGGAATTGATTCTACTAATATTAAGAGATATTAAGGAAAGGTAATTGTTGCTTCCTATAATTTTTCTTGTTAGATTTGGCATTCTATTCTTGTGGCTGTCTTATTTTAGGTTTATTGAAGGATTACTTTCTTGCATTTTCTAGGACGTAGTTTACCTTCTTGTACTTTTTTAAATGTTATTATCCTTCGAAGTGCTAAATTAGTGAAAAGATATTGTGTGAATTTGGTTTTGTCATGGAATACTTTGGTTTCTCCATCTATGGTAATTGAGAGTTTGGCTGGTTATAGTAGCTTGGGCTTGTATTTGTGTTCTCTTAGTGTCTGTACAACATCTGTCCAGGATCTTCTGGATTTCATAGTCTCTGGTGAAAAGTCTGGTGTAATTCTAATAGGCCTGCCTTTATATGTTACTTGACATTTTCCCCTTACTGCTTTTGATATTCTATCTTTATTTAGTACATTTTTTGTTCTGATTATTATATCTCAGGAGTAATTTCTTTTCTGTTCCAGTCTATTTGGAGTTCTGTAGGGTTCTTGTAAGTTCATGGGCATCTCTTTCTTTAGGTTTGGGAAGTTTTCTTCTATATTTTGTTGAAGATATTTGCTGGCCATTTAAGTTGAAAATGTTCACTCCCATTTACTCCTATTACCCCATAGGTTTGGTCTTCTCATTGTGTCCTGTATTTCCTGGATGTTTTGACTTAGGATCTTTTTGCATTATGAATTTCCTTTGATTGTTGTGCCCATGTTCTCTATGGAATCTTCTGCACCTGAGATTCTCTCTTCCATCTCTTGTATTCTATTGCTGATGCTCGCATCTATAGTTACAGATTTCTTTCCTAGGGTTTCTACCTCCAACATTGCCTTTCTTTGGGTTTTCTTTATTGTGTGTACTTCCCTTTTTAGGTCTTGTGTGGTTTTGTTCAATTCCATCACCTGTGTGGTTGTGTTTTCCTGTTTTTCTTTAAGGACTTGTATCTCTTTAGCAGTGTTCTCTTGTATTTATTTAAGTGAGTTAATAAAGTCCTTCTAGATGTCCTCTACCATCTCCATGAGATATGCTTTTACATCTGGGTTTAGATTTTCGGGATTGTTTGGGTATCCAGGACTGGCTGAGTTGGGAGGACTGGGTTCTGATGATGGTGAGTTGTCTTGGTTTCTGTTAGCAATACTCTTATGTTTGCCTTTAGCCATCTGGTAATCTCTGGAATTAGTTGTTATAGTTGGCTTTGGTTAGAGCTTGTTACTCCCATGATTCTGATAGCCTCTATCAGCAGACCTGGGAGATATCTCCTGAGTTTTCAGTGGCCATTGTTCTCTCTGCAGGCAAGCTCTCTTCTTTCAGGGAAGTTGCACAGATATCTCCTGGCAGAAGATGAAGGCCTGAAACCAGGCCTGTCCCAGAACCTGTGTCACTTCCACTTGTCCCAGAAGTGGTTAGCTTCTGTAGTCCACACTCTCACCTGCACAGACCAGTCTCTGAGGGATCCAGGAAGCACAATGGCTCCCCGAAGTGCTCCAGCAAAGCCTTCCCAGGTGGGGTGAACACCTCTCCTTTGGCAGGGAAGGTACCCAGATGTCTTGAGCCTGAAAAGGGGCCTGCTCCAGAAGCTGTTTGGCTTCTGCCTGTCCCAGAAGTTGTTAGCTTCTGTAGTCCACACTCTCACCTGTGCAGACTAGTCTCTGAGGGATCCAGGAACCAAGATGGCTCCCCCAGGTGCTCTGGCAAAGCCCTCCCAGCTGGGGCAGACACCTCTCCTCTGGCTGGGAAAGTGCCTAGATGTCTGGAGCCTGAAACGGGGTCTTCCGCAGAAGCTGTGTTGTTTCTGCGTGTTTCAGAAGCTGTTAGCTTCCATAGTCCACACTCTCACTTGCACACACTGAATGTCTCCTTTTATTATACTGTTTTGTAATGTTGAATTTTATGAATTGCTGTTGGTGGGTCTAGATAGATGGCTTAGTCATGAAGTAAATTGAAGACTTGGGTACAATTCCCTATAATGCATAGCAGCATATAACTGTTTGTAACTTAAGTTCCAGGGGATATGAAAGCTTCTTGTGTCCTTTGTGGTTACTGTGTACAAGTATACACACACACACACACACACACACACACACACACACACACATATATATATATTATATATATATATATATATATATATATATATATCCTAGGTGGGAGATACAGTGCATCTTCACATTGTCCATAGAAACTGAGTACGTTTTACCTTTGCCCTATCAGGGAAATGGTTTCTCATCTGTAGACATAGTCATATACTTTGTCAATTTCTCGAATATTGAGAGAATTTACAGGTAATATAAATATTTAATCATTCAGAATTAGTGTGGGCTGGTGGTCACTATTAGTAGCTGTCAGTTACTGTTGTCCAGTTCCTGTGCAAAAATGAAAGAATAGAAAATTATATGTTGCTGGGCAGTGATGGCTCTTGCCTTTAATCCCAGCACTTGGGAGGCATAGGCAAGGAAATTTCTGAGTTTGGGGCCAGCCTGGTCTACAGAGTGAGTTACAGGACAGCCAGAACTGCACAGAGATACCCTGTCACAAAAAAAAAAACCAAAACAAGAAAAAAAGAAAAAAAAAGAAAGAAAAAGAAAAAGAAAAAAAAAGAAAGAGAAATTAGGTGTCTTGATGATGAAGAGGTAAATGTTTCCTTTGAACTAAACATCCCTAATCAACAGGAAGTACTGTAACAGTAATGCTGCCCTCTTTCCTCTCTCTCCTTTTTTGCTCACATATCTGATGTTAGGCTGATGAAAGAGTAGAAAAATGGTAGAAAAAGAATGAACCCACAAAGTACCAAAGACTAACTACACCCATATATAGAACAAAATATTAAATACATCTTTTAAAATAATGTTTTCATTCATGAATTTCCATCCTTGATTTTGTTATGTGGATCTAACATTAATTATGGAAGACATGAAAATGATGTTTCAAATGGAAAAATCTGCAGTTTATGTCCTGTCTCTAGTCATCGACAATGATATTATAGAAGTAAGATTCCAGATAGTTCCCTGGGGGATTTCCTGGATATGTTGTGAATGCTTCCCCTTCCAAACCACCTCCCCACTAATTTGTTGTATTTTGTTTCAGACTGGTGAATTTTGCTGCATAGCCAAGACTCACTTGGAGCTTGTTTTTCCTGTCCCAGCCTCGGTAGCGTTAGAATTGTAGGCATGTGCCATTAAGCTCATGATCTCCAATAGACTTATGATGGTCTCAACTTTTATGGGTGAATTTTCTGTTGCTGTGATTAAAAACACCATGATAATAAGCAACTTATGTAGAGTTTATATGAGTTTATGGTTCCAAAGTGATAAGAGTTCATTATGCCAGAAAGGCATGGCAGCAAGAGAAGGAAGATGTCTTAGCACAGTTTCCACTGCAAGCAGGAAGAACAAACAGGAAGTTAGGAAAGGCTGTAAACCCCTAAAGCCTACTGCAGTAATATACGTCTTTCAGAAAGTCTGCACATGCCTATAGCATCCCCAAATAGCACCTCAATGGGCAGATAAATATTTAAATACCCAAATGTAAGGGGGATAGTCTCTCTCAAACCTCATCACAACCTAAATCAGCAACACTCTTAGAGAAGATCCCATTACCAACAGTCCCATCCTTTATATTCTCACGGCTTGTTTTTTAGGATGTGGAGAACAGAGACTTATATGTCACCTCCCATGTATATAATATTCTTGTTAAGGATCCTGAGTTGAGACATGGCTATACTGCTTTTACAGTCCCTGAAGCAATCAAGTTTCTGTAAATATCATGTTTCATGGGAACTCTTTCATGGAACTGTTTCTTTGATTCAAATAAATTGACTGTAATCAATTTGAGATCTCTCTATATCAATGAAAATAAAGTATACATAAGATATCCTGTAAGTTTTGAAGAACTTAATTTATTTATATTTATGCATTTTGTGTCTAAGTATGTGTGTGTGTGTGTGTGGGTGTGTGTGCATGTACATGTTGCTCTGTGTTTGTGCACATGTGTGAGCATGAGATTAGAGATAAGAGGTTAATTTTGGGTGCCTTCCTCAATTGCTCTCTATGTTTTCTTTTAGGAAAATTCTTTTTGTCAGTCTACATTTCTTACTCAACACTGGGATACCAGGGCATAGCCAGCCAGCATCTCACAAGAGACAGGAAGCAATAAGAGGAACTCTAACCTGGCTGGGACAACAGATTCTGTGGGGCTCTAGCCTAGCCAAAATGACCATAGTGCTACAGTTCTCAAAGGAGAAACTAGGGCAGTGCAGGTGTCCATCCCTATTTCTACTACTTTGGCAAACTCAGAGCTAATGATGGCAGGGTTAGAAGCGTTAGCGAATGCCACTAGATGAGTGTTGTGAGGTGGCTGTAATCAAACAATCAACAAAAAACGCATCCTGTAGCCACAGCAGTGAGCTGTTGCAGTCAGCCTGCTGGGCAGAGCCAGGGTCCAGGGTTGAATCCTTTAGGAGAGAAAACTCTTCCCTGGAGTGTTTCAGCTCAGTAAGACAGGCACCCTCAGATGATTCTTGGTGAAAGAACTTGTACCCTTTATCCCTTGTGGATAGAGACCTTAGAAAGGTATTTTTGTAGTATATTGGGATCCAGAGGTAGATGCTTCTCATCGACTCAATCTGACATCTTGGGGATGGTTATTTGCATTGGGAAGGACTTTAGGTGTTGTCCAACATGACTGGTAGTTATGTTCTACAAAGTGATGTGTTGTGATCATTTTTCCCATGACAGATACAGCCAGGCTGGTAGTTGGTCTACAACTGACTTTCTCAATTATGAGATTTAAAGTGGTTTTGAACCTACGTCAGCATTACCAGTTCTTCTGTCTGGTGGCACAGTACACTTGCCCTAGATTTATTTAAAAGTATTTAACTGTGTGTGTGTGTGTGTGTGTGTGTGTGTGTGTGTGTGTGTGTGTGTGTTGGAGTGGGCATGAATGCATTTGAATTCAGTGCCCCCATAGGGCAGAGGGGGGCATTCTGTCACCTCAAGTTTGATTTACAGGAGATTGTTAGCAAGCCACTGGGGATGCTAGGAATAGGACTTGAGTCCTCTGCATGCGAAGAAAACACTCCTGCCCACTGAGATATCTCTCCAGAGACCCTCCTGTAGCCACCTCCCCAGTATTGATATTCCAGATTACTGCTGTACATGGAATTGTTTCTTTCCTCTTTTAAAGAAGGAGCATGCAATCCAGCTCAGTTCTCCATATTTCCATTAAACAATTAAATGACTGAGACATCTCCTCAGCAATTTTTGATTTACATATTAAACAAACAAACAAACAAACAACCGATTTGTACTCAGACTTTTCAGGGGAAAAAAAAACAAAAACCTCTAACTCTGGTTTGGAAACACATTACCTATGAAATGGATTAAACTTTGAAGTGACTGGTATTATATTCTATTCTGATGACCAGAGCTGACATCCACCTTTGATTTCTCCAGAAATGTAGTTGCTCAGAGATGTCCAATGCCTCCCATTAAAGATATGGCTCAATTCTGCTAGCAATTTATTAAAGCAACATCTGCTCTTGTAAAAACTATTTTTTATTACTTTGCATGTATGTGTACATATGTATCCTGTGTGCATCTTCAAGGGAAAGTCTAAATCTCTGGAATTGTAGTTACAGGTAGTTGGAAGCTACCAAGTCACTGGTTAAAGTTGAACTGGAGATCTGTGGAACTTACTTAAATTTATCTCAGTTCTCAACAGATCAGTTTCCCTCCAGTGCCAACTTTCACTTCTTTAGCCCCACTGTTCTCAATTCTAACCTGTATCCACCAGATATTTGATTTTCTGTGTTTTCAGTGATATGTAGTCTTAGTTTATTGCCCAGGCTAGCCTCACACTCTATCAACACTACTGGCCCAGCCTTCTTTGGACTGGATTATAAACATGTGCCATCACAGCCAGCATCCAAAATTTAAAGAATAAACTTAGTAGTTTGAATTCTACACTAAGGCAAGAGCCCTTGTCAAATTCCATTCCTTCACTATATATAAAACCATCGACTACTAATGAGGAGATAGGTAGTTTCTTGGGATGTCAATGTTCTGTGGCACAGGTGAATCATTAGGTGGCCATCTCTCTCCAACACATTTGAGGTAAGATGTTTTCAGACATGTGGCAGGTAGTATGCAAAGATCATACATGTGTATGCATACATATGCAGGTTCTGGGGAGACCAGAAGAGGGTTTCAGAGCTGGATGACAGGTATCTGTGAACCAACTGATGTAAGAGGTGCTAGGATTGTACCATGGATTTCTGTTAGAACTGTACACTCAGTTACTAGCCAAATCTCTAGCCCTGAAAAATAATTTCCTTTACATTCATTTATTTATTGTGCCTTGTCATGTACATGTTGTTCTTATGAAGGTCAGTCTTGACATCATCTGACTTTACCTGTTGTACCAGCTCCACACATCAGGTGATGTTCTTAAATGAATTTCTTAGATACTTGTGGAGGACAAGTGCAGAGGTCAAGCATAGAATCAAGGAGACTAGTTTGAAGGCATTGTAACAGCTCAAGTAGACCGACAGGGACGGCTGCTCTCAATAGGGTGGTGAGAAGTAGTCATATTTGTTGATTGAATATGATGGGGAGAAGTCAGGAGTCAAGGATGACTCCCAAATTATCAGTGAACAACATGCTGAATAGTATTATCATTATAGAGACAGAGATGGGGATGGTCAGAGGGTATGTGTGTTAGTTTGTTCAGGCAGGAAGATAACTGTGCTGAGAAGGGACAGGATGAAGACTTCATATGAAATCATACAATTAGGGATGTCATGCAATAGATGTGTATTTCAGATGGTTGAAATATTTGTCTGAAGTCCGAGTGGCAACAAGGCAGGGTGTACTCAGATGTTTGCAGCATTCATCCTATTCAATTTAGCCTTTATTATGGGAAAATTAGTAATTAATACAAAAGCAGAGAGTAATAGAGTGAATATCTCTGTACTTACTTTCATCCCTTCTTTACATCTGTTAATTAAAATTAAACTTAAATTTAAAGGGTCAGGTCACTGGTGGAAGGAGAAACCAACACCAGAAGTTCATTTCTGAACTGCACACATGTGCCTGCACACCCACGATAACAGTCAATTATATTCCATCTCTCTCACCTAATCTTCCCAGAATTCAGCATATTTTAAAGCAAAACACTGTTGGGAACTAAATAAAAAAGAGGGGCACTGCGGAAGGCCCTGGAGAAGAAGGGGAATGGAAAAGGGGCCCAACGTCCTGCCAGAGTTCCTGTGCTCTGGGCAAGCAGACATAGGCAGAGCTGCTGGACACTTTCCACTCATCCTCAGGTGGGCATATAAGCCTCTGACCACACTTGGTTGGGGGGGGCAAGGGGCAGCCCTCAACCAGGGACCCCGAGGCAACACCCTGTCACCCCGGGGTTATAGGAGAGAGGGAAAAAAGGAGTTCCCAACACTGACCAGAGTGCGCAGTGGATCCTGATTGAGTAGAGACTCTCTATGGTTTAAGAGCTTTATTATAGAAATGCAGGGAGAAAGAGAAAAGGGAGAGAGAGAGAGAGAGAGAGAGAGACAGAGAGAGAGAGACAGAGAGAGAGAGAGACAGAGAGAGAGAGAGACACACATAAAGACAGACAGAGACAGAGAGACAGACATAGAGACACAGAGATAGATATAGAGAGACACAGAGAGAAGGCGAGAGAGAAAGAGGGATAGAGAGACAGAGAGAGACAGATAGACATAGGGAGAGAGATAGAGAAAGAAGGCTAGAGAGAAAGAGGGAGAGAGGAAAGGAGAAGAGGAGAGAAGAGAGAAGAAGACAAAGAAAGGAAAGAGGAGAGATAAGGGAGAGGTATGGGGATGAAGGAGTGAGAATAAGAGAGCTAGGTGGGGGCTGAACACCCCTTTTTATGGATTTTACTGTTGCTAGGTAACTGTGTAGGAGTTTAGCTTGAAGGTCAGAAGCTTGGGCCATTGTGTATGTGACTACTGACCATGCTTCTTGTGGGGGCTGCGGGGGCAGTAACTTAAGCAGGGGCCAGAGTTCCAGGAGCATGAGAGAACACCTACTGTGTCATGAAGATGAATTATGACCATCGGGGTTCAGACCTCAGCTCGACTGGATACTAGCCTGCAATTCCCCACAAAGCACCATATTGTGACCTATAAATACCGATCAACTAAAGAGATGACAAACATAAATCGCTGTGGTGACACATGACTTTAATCCTGGCACTCAGGAGATGGAGGATCTGAAAGTCAATATTAACCATGGCTATGAAGTGAATTTATTATTAGCCTGGTATATAAAAGCAGTGGTTCAACAAAAAAAGAAAACAAAACAAACAAACAAAAAAAAACAAATAGACAATAGACAAATAAACCAAGAACCTACAAGAACCTAATATGGGTTTAAATTTATTATTTATTTGAAATCTAGATGCAACTGCTTGATCAAATTTTGTTCAACGGTAGTTGGATAAGCAGAGTGTATCAACATGTGCCTTTAATCTCAGGATTTGGAGAAGAGGGACAGGGAGAATTCTGCTTTTGAGGAAGGATTGGCCTACACAATGATTTCCAGCAAAGTCAAGGTTACAGAGTGAGACCTTGTATTAGGAGTGATGACTGGCATTTGGGGAGGCGTTTAACTTTAGAGATGGCTCAGAGCCCACCGGCAAAAAGACCCTAACTGCTCTTCCAGAGAACTCAAGCAACTAGTCCAGATATTGCAAACTCTAGCCCATGGTCCCAAGACAATCATGCAGCATGTGGAAACATCCTGGACATAGCAGTTCTCTGCATCCATTTTGAACTCTTGAGACAAAACCTAACTGCAGAAGGCCAACTCTGACTACAAAGAATAGCTTAATCTACTGATTATGCACATAGCCCCTCCCTTCCTCTTTCCTCCTCCTAGTTTAGGAAAGATTCATAGTGTATATGTCTTGTCCTTGTAACGTTTCGAAAGCAAAACACACTCAGACAACCAGATCCTTCTACGGCAAAGCTTTATTGCTTACTTCTCAGGAAGACCCCAAACCCGGAAAATGGTGCTGCTTAAATACCCCTCCATGTGACCTGTCAGCTCCTGATTAGCTGCTCACTCATCACCCCACTGCTACGCCCCGATATGGGCAGTGACTTGGCACGAATTTACTCTTGCACCTGTGCACATTGCTTGTTTACTAGTTAGGCACTGAGGAAGCCAGCGCCATCTTGTAATGGCGATTGTTCATGGCTTCCCACATCTCCCCCTTTTTATTTTATTAAAAATTTGAGGCCGGTCTAGGCCTCTGCAGTTATGTCCATCTGCTGAGGCTCCTGTCTTAGGTCGTTCCTCCAATGTCACAGCCTTTCCCATCATAGGGTAGTCCTATTGCCACCAGGTCCTGTGTCTTAGGTCAGTCTGTACATAAGGAAAGTTGCCCATCTCTGGATACCACAGTACTGTGTGACAGTAACTGCTAAATGACCTAGGGCGAACTCTATAAAAGAGGCCAGACAAAAAACGAATTATTAAATCTCAGCGAAGTGCAAGTGCTGAGCAATGAGCGTTGAGTCTCTTACATCCCAGTGCAATGGATCCACAAATCCGTGGGATGCAATAGCAGAGAACTCAGATGCCAATTAAGTCTTAAGCATGGATAGCCAAATTTCAGGGGAGGCCCCTTGTTCAATGGCAGCAAGTGCTTGAGCAATAACGACCTTGTCACAGTTTTGTTGGGTTCTGAGCTTGCAAACTAACCAGAGCATAAACACAAGTCCACGGCAGATAACAGCACCAAATAAAACTACCCCCACCCATTCCTTATAATAAGAAAATGCAGATGAAATCCAGGAGGAGAGACTCTCTGCCAATGACAGGGTCACTCGTGTCGAGTTGATCTAAAGAATGGCCGCTCTCAGAGCCTCAAGGGTCTCATCAAATTTTTCAGACCTATTTCCTGCAAGATACAAAGAAAGCTGCCTAGACAGATTAGCTGCACGAGTAAATTTTTCATATAGAACACTGGTAATGCACAGAGCACCTAATTTTCTTTCACAGCCCAACTGGGCCAACTGGTATAGAACACTTATTTGTTCCTCAACCAGATCGAGGTGCTGAATCAATATCATCAGCCCTCCATTCAACTGGGCAACAACACCTGTCTCATTACTTAGAATCCGTTGGTAATATGGCCAAATATTTTCTTTTCCTGTAGCATCTCCGTTACCAGTTATTACAGCAAAATTCAATGGAGGTGACAAAACAAAACCCTATGTTATTTTTTTCTGAGGAAAAAGTTTTTGATTGACAAGGTGAAAAAACTGTAGGAAATGCAAGGTCCGGATGACACCAAGGCATGCTGCGTATAGCAGTAGCATTGTCAACAGGCCATCGTGATCTTTTGGGAATAGTCGCATTTCCCTTTATTATAATCGTGGTGATGTTTATAGGTGAAGTTACATTATTTCCAACATCACTTGAGCCTGATTGTGCTCCTTGAGCAACTTGCGTTAAAGCATTAAATAACACTCCAGAGCTCAATTTATTTTGGCTAATGAAAGTTACTGGCCATGATCTTATTATGGCCCACAAAGGTATACTTATCCCTGTCTCAATCGCCAGGAGTAAGAATAACAGGATTATCTTGAGATTCATCTTGCTCTTTCAAGTTCCTTGTCAGTCATGTCGGAACGCAAAGTGGATTTTCTTCACCCTGTGGAAAAAACACAAATAGCTCCCGGGGATCTGATTAAGATAGGATCCGGGCCATACCATTTACTATCAAGGACATTCTTCCACTTGACCATTTCATTGAGCAGTTGAGGCCATTGTCTGTGCCTTTTAAATGGTGATCTCCCAGCATTATCCAATTTTAAGAAATTAAGAGTAAATATTATAAGGGATAGAGCCATCTTTGGCATCATAGCCTTTATCCCCCCCCCCTTTTTGTTTTTTAAAGAAGTTTTAATTCTCCTAGTTACCTGATGACCAGTTTGAGATAGAGGCCTTCATATACATTCCCTGTCCTCCCCAGGATATAGCCTGTGGGAGTCGGTTGCCTTGATGCCAGGTGTAGGTCATGAATGTTTCTGACTAACAAGAACAGAACATTTGTTTCTAGGGTGGCTTTTTAGCCCAGTCATATATACTATTTAGATTTACAAAATAAACAGCTAGGACTTATCTGTTTAGTCTTTCTTGCCAGTGGCTAACTTCAGCTTAGGAATTTTTCCCTTGAATAGGAGCCAAGTAATGATGTATGTGCTCTAATATGTTGAATATAAAAAGGGTGCTCACGCATCAAAATACAATCTTGTATTTTCATCAAAATTTTAGATACTGAACTGTTAGTCAGTTTTAATATAACATGAACAGTGACTAATTACCTTTCAATTGTTTCTGTTGAAGAGAGATTGTGACTAGAATGCTTGAAAAGTCATTATAGTCACTTTATTATTTATTTATTTATTAATCAGAAATTAGAGAAAGTCTTTAAGTTGTCTCTACAAATAACTATCTTCTAAAACCCAAATAAATATAAGAATCCTGAGTTTGTATCTTTTCAGGAGCTATCTGTGAACTTTATTAGTTAAGGCTTTATGTAAACCTCTATAACACAAAAGCAAATCCTGGAGGTCTTTTCCAGGCAACTTAGGACAAGTTCTTAACTGCCCAAAAACAATTTTCTTAAAGAAACAGTATTTTTTCTTATAAGTTGCATAAGCAATTGTAAGCTCTGAGATATAATATTAACTATTAATATACAACTTAAAGTTTGATTGTTTAACAATTTTAAACACAATCTTCAGCACACAATTTAATTATCTGTGCTGAAACAGGAGGAAACTCAAAAGAATAATCATGTGATTTAATTCACATATACTTTTCTCTCATATAAAGGCTATTTTTTAAACACAGTAAATGGGATGCATGCATGCATGAATTTATAAATTTTTAACTTATCTTAGGATAATGATTATCAATTTTACTTTATATAATGGTATGCAATAAATCAAACATCAATATTCTGCAATAACCAAATTAATGGCTGTTTGGAACAAGAAAAAGACACTTATACATGTAAGCAAACTCTGTACACTATAACTTTATATAGAGTAGGCAAGTCAAATCACAATGTATAGATAAATTTCACAGCCTAATTGACCTTTTATAAACTTTGAATTTAAATTTTATTTAGAACAACATCTGGCTAGGTCTGTAATAATGCTCTAAGTAGTGCCACACAAGCCGAGCTGAAGCTGCTCCCCTCTGAGCTCTGCCTCAACCCAAATGTAATTTTTTTTCAATCTGAACACTCTTCCAGAGTCTTGGCTCAAAGATTATCTCTATGTTGAAGTATCCTTAAAGACCTGTTTTCTTGTGTTTGTTCATGTTGTTTAGAAAGACTCTAATCTTGAGTTCCCAATTTTAAGCTAACTTTCTATTACAAGCAAAAGGCTGCCTGCCCCTTTAAGAGCTCCTTTTGCAATCGGCCCTCAGCAAGGCTTTTTCAGCTGTACTTGGCTCCTAGCCACAGTACAGCTAACTTATCAGCTTGTGCTGTGGAAATTAAAACTGCTTTTTAAACAAGTTTTAACCATTTATCTTTTTCAACATGAAACACAGAACAATAACCATTCAAACCACAAAACAAAAACAAACATGATTTGACAGATATATGGACAATTTGTTTTGGTGCACCTAAAACAGACAATAGACAGACAGGGAATAGAACTTGGTGTCTCAAAGAGACACAGATATTTTAACCAGAGCTAAGAATATTTCCATAGGAGCCAGAGAGAAAACAGGACGTCTCCCGTTTTCCTTCTGTTCCCCAGGAGCGCTCTGAAATAGCTTATTTTCCTTTTTTTCTCTTTTTTTGCTAAAAGATCCCAAACAGGGGATAAATGCTTTTCTAAAACGTATTTTCTCTCTCTCATGTTCAGACTCAACTTCCTTATCTCCTTCTTCTGGGAATACTGCCAGAGAAGAGAGAGGAGGCACAGTGACCCTGAGAGCTATCTTTAAGTCTTTAATGAAGGCTGCCTCTTTAGTCAAAGTCCTCGAGAGGAGGGTAAATTGACTTAATTTATATTATCCTTTGTATCTTTATAATTTATATTATCTTTTGTTTTTCTCTTGGAATGAATGAGTCTGCACATTGCCTCTCTACGCATTGCCTTTCTGCGCAGTGCTGACGCACTACGCAGGGTGGGGGCTCCGCATAGGGCAGAGGTGCACTATGACCTTGAAGCTGACAGCCTGGAGGCCGAGCAGCAAGGTGGCCTTCGCCAGCCGATTTTGGCTTTTTTCTTGACTGATTAGCTCACATTTTATCTGGCTGGTACTTTTCTCTCTCATAACAAGCTGCTTCCTCCTCCAAGTCTGTTTCCTCAGAGGGGCTAAGTTCTTCATCTGATTCTGAGCTGCTAAGAGCTAACTCCTTAAACTCATCTAGTGGTGGGTATAGGCTCCCTCCTCTAGGGACCTCCGCTGATTGATCTTTTTTCTTTTGTTTTTTCTCCTCCTTTCTTCTTATCTCTCCCCAGGTATCCTTCCCCGACATTATCTTCTCCTCAGGTTCAAGGCCCATGGAGAAGCCTGTATGCTTATTTGGTGCACCATGTTCCCTCTTTTCTCCTACTCTCTCTCCCCGCTCTGCCTCTGATAGGCTTTCTTGAATTTTGTTCAGAATTTTCTGCCCTGCGTTAACTACTTGTTGACATTCCTCGTCCTTTAAGCACGATCTAATCAGCTTCCACAACAGCATGATTCCTGCTTTAAGTTTGCTGTTCTCCTGCTCCCCAACTAAATCTCCCTTGAGTTTCTCCCAAGAGGGGATAGATAAGGATCCTGAGCATGCAAACCACGGTGCTATGTGATCTATCTCTTTTACAAAGCCTTCTAGTGTCTTGGTGGAGACTTTCAAGCCACGCTGCCTCAGGACCGACCGTTAGGCAGTCACCACAGAGTGGGAGGCTCCCATGAAATCTTCTTGCCTTTGTTCTAACCTTGCCTAACCTCGACTGAACGCTAGTTAGCAATTCCTCCTGTAGAAACTGTACGCAATCTAAAGAAAAGAACGAGCCCTGTGAAAAGGAACAGAAAGGCTTCTAACACTGGAGAAAGTTCAAGGCCATACCTTGCAGATCTGTATTGTCCTGTAGTTCTGAATCTGCCCCGTGTGAAACGGGGGGGTCTCCTTTCAGCGCCTGGTGATGATATATTCCTGGGTTATTGTTGTGTCTGGCCAGCAGACCACAACCTGGGTTCTAGCCTGGAAAGGCATTTTGGAAACCTGGAAGAGAAGAGGGTCTAGGTGGTGAGAGAAAGAAATGTAGCCAAGACAGTTATTCTGATCAAAGCTCAAATTTTACTGTTTTGACACTCAGTTATGAAGGAAGGGGGAGGGGACCTGATTCACGCCGAATAATCTCAGGTCCAGTAGAAAGGTGAGCACGTGGTGGCACCAACAGCAAAGCAGCAGGTTCCAGCAGTGGGCGTGGCAGAACGAATGAGCAGGAAGCTCCACCCCTGAGCAAGCAGGTTTCAGGCTGGGGGAGGGGAGACTACATTTCCTCCCTTTCGTTAACAAAAATTAAAAAGGGAAAAAGCTGGCCTGAGGGGTTGGGGGATTTATCTATGCTCAATAGTTCTGCCGGAATTCTAGGGCTAAGGAAAAAACCTGCTTCCCTGGGATTCCTTAACTTTTCTTATGGTAAACTGTATCTGGCTAAGACTGTCCTTTCTTATCTTAGTAAACAACTAACTGAAAAGCCTGGAGCTGCAGGCTCTGACTGTATAATGCTAATTAGTACTGTGTAGGTAACTTTCTAGTAGAATTTTAAGTAGGGTGTTGGAACTCTGGCTAAGTTTGACTGAACAAATTTGAAATACACTATATTAAGGATAACACTAAGTTGATATTCCTGCGCATTTTTGGATGATAGGTGGGAAACAGGGAGAAGGGGTATGACTGGCTCCGTAGTACAGGCCAATTGGCTTTTTTATTTTGGGGTGGGAGGCAGTGAAGACAGTACAGTCTCCAATCTCTCTGCCCCCTATTAATTAAGTTAAATAAGGCAACGCTTAACTGAGGTGATCAAAAGATTTTTTTCATCCGTAGATGAGTGGGCTTTTAACCTCGGCTTGGGTGGACGTTGATCCGATTCCTCCCATGGATGCAGTCACGACCCACACCTGTGGCTCTCGGTATCTTTTGGGGAGGGGAGGCAGAGCCGAAAATATTTTTGGTTTTTAGCCAAAATTTGATACCAACCTCCTTCAAACCGGGTTTATCTCACAGGAAACTCAGAAATGGTCAAGCTGGACCTTCCCCTGCAGTAGCTCTCTACACCAAGCGATACCCATACTAAATTTGTACGATCACAAACCAGTATGCACAGTTCTGAGTGCTGTGCAGCTCCAAAAGGAGAATTATCAACCTCAGATTTAGCAAGACCTAGGCAAGAATTATGTCATTAGTAACACCACGACTTGTGGCTAAAATAGGAGCTGGAAGTCGTTCCTCCTCATTCCTGTATTTTCCACAGCCTAAGGAGCTAAGGACACTTTGCAGTAACAGCAAGGGTGAAAAGCCAGAGGTCAGCTAAGGGACTAAGCCTGTCTATCAAAATAAAAACCAATCTTTATTAATATAGAAATATCTACTTTTCTAGCCGTCTTGGTAAACCTAATTTTTAACTCAGACTGAAAGCCACGTGCTGGAATGTCCTTGGAATGGAGATAACAGCTGGCACCTGTGCTCTCAAGGGGGGCGGGGATGCACATCCGCTAGCCCGGCTCGAGAATGTTGATTTTTACCTGCTTGAAAGACAAAATCTCGACAGTGAGAAAGTAGGAAAGCAGAACTTCTTTTGGGGAAGTCCAGGTACTTTATTCAAATGCAAATTGTAAAGCCGAGGCTAGTCTCCAGCCTCCTGTCGGGGAGCTGGCTCAGAGAGTAGCTTTTTGGGAGCCTGAGTCCTCAAGCTGACTTTTAAGAAAAAGAGGAATTTTAGTCCTCAAGGTGATACTTTAGAAGATTTAGAATCTGTGTTCATCTGACGAATTAATCTATCTGGCAGCCACTGAGCTCTATCTTTATCTCGTGAAAAAACACAAACTGAGCCCCTATCCCAAATTAGAACTGGATCTGGACTTTCCATTCGCCAGTCAGTGGATCCTTCTATTTTACCAATGTATTAAGTGACCAATTGCTCTTTAATAGCTTTTTCCACTAGCTGTAAGGCCAGCAATCCTTCTGAGGTTAGGGATCTAGGGGGAGTGGGGGATGTGCTGTGAATTAACTTTGCTAGGTAATTTAGAATATAGGAATCTCTAACATTGGACTGAATATTAGACCAGTCTAAGATTGAGTTAGAATGGCTGGTCACACTGAAGAAAGGAGAAAAATCATTATGACTCTATTAAATGACTAATTTTACTAAGTCTGAATATACAGTCTCTGATGTACTATTGCCATAAAGTTAAAAAGCTAGAAGATAGTCTAAACTGGAAAAACGACAAGTAAGGATGGATCTAAAACATGAATTTAATTTAGTTTTGTAGTCAATTCAATCAAGACATGAGTTAACTTACCTGCCAGCTCGTCACACGAATTAACTAATATGCTTCTGCAGTGTTCTGTGGAGAAAACCTGTTTTTCCCTTTTCTAATAAGGTAGCTGTTTTAGGATCAATCTATAAGCCAATAAGTAGATCCCTTTAAGATACTATAAAGTATTTATTAAACTCTTTGACATTAAAATATTAAATTTTGAAAATAAAGGAAAGACTTAAATAGTGTGCATGGAAATGCACTAAATAGTATGCATGGGGATACAATTTTTCTCTTTTTTTGTCTTTTAAGAAGGTAAAGTTTTAAAATTTCACAATACCTAAACTTTTGAATTAATAACTAGTTGACAAAATATTTTAAATACTTGGCTGTAAAGGGGCAGTGACTAATTGCACTTTTAATCAATTTTCTTAAAGAGCGGTTGTAACTAGGCTTGCAAAGTTATTAAGAGTCACATGTACATAATTTATTTATTTATTAACTAGAAATATGCATAAGCAATTGTAAATTTGAGAATTAATAGTATCTGAGGGATCAACAATTTAAGCAATTGTGAGCTCAGAGATATGGCATTGACTATTAATATACAAATTAAGGTTTGCTTGTTCAGCATTTTAAAACAACATCTACAGCACACAACTAGATTATTTGTGCTGAAACAGGGGAACCTGTGTGTCTTAACACTTTGCCCCACAGAAGCTAGTTGGGCCCACGTGGGCCAATGATCGGCTGGGAGGATGAGAAAAATGACTTTACAATAATGTTTTTTCTGGCCAAAGAATTGTTTTGGGCACAACCAATTTTTAATTACCAATTAATAACAATTATAAAAGCTTTCTTTATTTTTTGTAGAAACTTTTGTAGTAAACTAAAACCCTAAGTAATAAAAGGATATTGTCTCTGAATCTTTTGGGTGAGAGCAAGGATTTAAGGTAAACTTTAAGAAGCATTAGTTAATAAAATACTTTTCACTTAGGAAACAATATACACTGAAAGATTAAAACTCTTGGCTTCTTGTATAGAAGCAGAAACAATAAAAATTTTTCTTACATAATGTAAAGTTACATTAGCCATACCTAGAGGCAAAATTTTCTAGTGATTACAGTTCACTAGAAGCGAAACTCTTTGAATTTAAGCATTATTTTAAACATCTGAATAGATCTGCAACACTGTTAAAAAGAAATTTTCTTGAACACAAGGAACTTTCTCAGGCACTGTTTGCAAAACACAAGAAAGGCCACAAGCTGTTCTGGGGCTGCCCAGAGCCATGTATTGACTCAAACGTAAAATACTTTTTAATCTGAGCATCCTGGCCCTCCTGCAATAAGGACCGATTCTAGAGAAACAATATAACTGTCTACACCTCTAAATTTTGATACTCTTTCTAAAGATGACTTACAGTTAAAATGTTCTTTACAACTTTAGTGTTGTGAAAAAATTGCCCGTACTGCAGTTTCCTGCCAGGCAGCAACTATAACCAAACTGTTTGTCTAATCTATTCACAAAGACAAACATAACTAGATAACTTTGTCACAGTTTGTATGAAGTGAGCTGTATGAGCGCTCTCATAAGATGATTACTCTTATAATTATCTCAATTACAGTATATAGGTGAATTAAAGATCTTAAATTTGAAATCAAACTGCAAGCTGCAGTCAATGGAACAATGGCAGTTTTAACCATAATTTTTAAGTTTCTTGTGCAAGGTTAGGATAATACCTACAACCTTGGGAAAGCAAAACCCAAGTTTAAAACAATTTATTATCTTTAAAATCAATATTAGAAGCATTACTATCATATTACGAAGTTTGGATGTCAATTAATAGCTATGAATACCTATTAAAGCAAGCTTTAATGCTTTAATAAAGAGGCATTGCTTTAAATCTTATCTTAAATTTTACTATTTAGGATACGAACCACATTAATTATTATCTAAACTAGAAATATCTTTAGAGACTCAGCCTCTTGGGCTGCTTTATGCCACGTGTCGGAAGGACTCTAAACTTGAGTTATCAAATTTAACATTAACCATCTATAGCAATGTAACAATTATTAATCTTAACCAACAACTTATGAGCTGAATGTGAAGACATGTAGAGCACATTTTCAATAAAAAAAGAACCAAAAGAAGCAGTTATATTTAGACCAATCAGAGAATATTAATTTTTGTAGCTACAATCATAGAATAAAAAACACTTTACCATTGTCAAACACATTAGTCACAAACCATTTATTAGCTTTTTTACTCAGAAACTAAGAGGCTGTGCACTCGCCCTTATTTCCTAAAACGAACAGTTTTTCCAGCAGGGGCCCTCCCGCCATGTGTCTGATTTCTGGCTGAAACAAGTGGCAGCTCTGGGCTTTGCAGATAAAGTTTTTTATACCATCTTTATTATCCAACATAAAACATAGAACATTCATTCATTCAGACTGGACATGAACATACATGAATTGAACACGAGAACAGATTGGTGCACCGGACATTAGACAAGACACAAAAGGGAACAGAGTACTCCTGCTATAAGCCCCAGAGAGAAATTTCTCTCTGCTTTTTGGGACATTTTCCTCCCTTATGATGCATTTTTTTCCATTTTTATTAGGTATTTAGCTCATTTACATTTCCAATGCTATACCAAAAGTCCCCCATACCCACCCAACTCCACTCCCCTACCCACCCACTTCCCCTTTTTGGCCCTGGCGTTCCCCTCTACTGGGGCATATAAAGTTTGCCTGTCCAATGGGCCTCTCTTTCCAGTGATGGCCAACAAGGCCATATTTTGATACATATGCAGCTAGAGTCAAGAGCTCCGGGGTACTGGATAGTTCATAATGTTGTTCCACCTATAGGGTTGCAGATCCCTTTACCTCCTTGGGTACTTTCTCTAGCTCCTCCATTGGGAGCCCTGTGATCCACCCATTAGCTGACTGTGAGCATCCACTTCTGTGTTTGCTAGGCCCCGGCATAGTCTCACAAGAGACAGCTATATCTGGGTCCTTTCAGCAAAATCTTGCTAGTGTATGCAATGGTGTCAGCGTTTGGATGCTGATTATGGGGTGGATACCTGGATATTGCAGTCTCTACATGGTCCATCCTTTCATCTCAGCTCCAAACTTTGTCTCTGTAACTCCTTCCATGGGTGTTTTGTTCCCACTTCTAAGGAGGGGCATAGTGTCCACACTTCAGTCTTCATTTTTCTTGAGATTCATGTGTTTAGGAAATTGTATCTTATATCTTGGGTATCCTAGGTTTTGGGCTAATATCCACTTATCAGTGAGTACATATTGTGTGAGTTCCTTTGTGAATGTGTTACCTCACTCAGGATGATGCCCTCCAGGTCCATGCATTTGGCTAGGAATTTCATAATTCATTCTTTTTAATAGCTGAGTAGTACTCCATTGTGTAGATGTACCAAATTTTCTGTATCCATTCCTCTGTTGAGGGGCTTCTAGGTTCTTTCCAGCTTCTGGCTATTATAAATAAGGCTGCTATGAACATAGTGGAGCATGTGTCCTTCTTACAAGTTGGGGCATCTTCTGGATATATGCCCAGGAGAGGTATTGCTGGATCCTCCGGTAGTACTATGTCCAATTTTCTGAGGAACCGCCAGACTGATTTCCAGAGGGGTTGTACAAGCCTGCGATCCCACCAAAAATGGAGGAGTGTTCCTCTTTCTCCACATCCACGCCAGCATCCGCTGTCACCTGAATTTTTGATCTTAGCCATTCTGACTGGTGTGAGGTGGAATCTCAGGGTTGTTTTGATTTGCATTTCCCTGATGATTAAGGATGTTGAACATTTTTTCAGGTGCTTCTCTGCCATTCGGTATTCCTCAGGTGAGAATTCTTTGTTCAGTTCTGAGCCCCATTTTTTAATGGGGTTATTTGATTTTCTGAAGTCCACCTTCTTGAGTTCTTTATATATGTTGGATATTAGTCCCCTATCTGATTTAGGATAGGTAAAGATCCTTTCCCAATCTGTTGGTGGTCTTTTTGTCTTATTGACGGTGTCTTTTGCCTTGCAGAAACTTTGGAGTTTCATTAGGTCCCATTTGTCAATTCTCGATCTTACATTACAAGCCATTGCTGTTCTGTTCAGGAATTTTTCCCCTGTGCCCATATCTTCAAGGCTTTTCCCCAATTTCTCCTCTATAAGTTTCAGTGTCTCTGGTTTTATGTGAAGTTCCTTGATCCACTTAGATTTGACCTTAGTACAAGGAGATAAGTATGGATCGATTCACATTCTTCTACATGATAACAACCAGTTGTGCCAGCACCAATTGTTGAAAATGCTGTCTTTCTTCCACTGGATGGTTTTAGCTCCCTTGTCGAAGATCAAGTGACCATAGGTGTGTGGGTTCATTTCTGGGTCTTCAATTCTGTTCCATTGGTCTACTTGTCTGTCTCTATACCAGTACCATGCAGTTTTTATCACAATTGCTCTGTAGTAAAGCTTTAGGTCAGGGATGGTGATTCCACCAGAGGTTCTTTTATCCTTGAGAAGAGTTTTTGCTATCCTAGGTTTCTTGTTATTCCAGATGAATTTGCAAATTTCTCCTTCTAATTCATTGAAGAATTGAGTTGGAATTTTGATGGGGATTGCATTGAATCTGTAGCTTGCTTTTGGCAAGATAGCCATTTTTACAATGTTGATCCTGCCAATCCATGAGCATGGGAGATCTTTCCATCATCTGAGATCTTCTTTAATTTCTTTCTTCAGAGACTTGAAGTTTTTATCATACAGATCTTTCACTTCCTTAGTTAGAGACACGCCGAGATATTTTATATTATTTGTGACTATTGAGAAGGGTGTTGTTTCCCTAATTTCTTTCTCAGCCTGTTCATTCTTTGTGTAGAGAAAGGCCATTGACTTGTTTGAGTTAATTTTATATCCAGCTACTTCACGGAAGCTGTTTATCAGGTTTAGGAGTTCTCTGGTGGAATTTTTAGGGTCACTTATATATACTATCATATCATCTGCAAAAAGTGATATTTTGACTTCCTCTTTTCCAATTTGTATCCCCTTGATCTCCTTTTGTTGTCGAATTGCTCTGGCTAATACTTCAAGTACTATGTTGAAAAGGTAGGGAGAAAGTGGGCAGCCTTGTCTAGTCCCTGATTTTAGTGGGATTGCTTCCAGCTTCTGTCCATTTACTTTGATGTTGGCTACTGGATTTCTGTAGATTGCTTTTATCATGTTTAGGTATGGGCCTTGAATTCCTGATCTTTCCAAGACTTTGATCATGAATGGGTGTTGGATCTTGTCAAATGCTTTTTCCGCATCTAATGAGATGAACATGTGGTTTTATTCTTTGAGTTTGTTTATATAATGGATTACATTGATGGATTTTCATATATTAAACCATCCCTGCATCCCTGGAATAAAACCTACTTGGTCAGGATGGATGATTGCTTTAATGTCTTCTTGGATTCGGTTAGCGAGAATTTTATTGAGGATTTTTGCATTGATATTCATAAGTGAAATTGGTCTGAAGTTCTCTATCTTTATTGGATCTTTCTGTGGTTTAGGTATCAGAGTAATAGTGGCTTCATGAAATGAGTTGCGTAGAGTACCTTCTACTTCTATTTTGTGAAATAGTTTGTGCAGAACTGGAATTAGATCTTCTTTGAAGGTCTGATAGAACTCTGCACTAAACCCGTCTGGTCCTGGGCTTTTTTTGGCTGGTAGACTATTAATAACTACTTCTATTTATTTACGGGATATGGGACTGTTTAGATGGTCAACTTGATCCTGATTCAACTTTGGTACCTGGTATCTGTCCAGAAATTTGTCCATTTCATCCAGGTGTTCCAGTTTTGTTGAGTATAGCCTTTTCTAGAAGGATCTGATGGTGTTTTGGATTTCTTCAGGATCTGTTTTTCTGTCTCCCTTTTCATTTCTGATCTTGTTAATTAGGATTTTGTCCCTGTGCCCTCTAGTGAGTCTACCTAAGGGTTTATCTATTTTGTTGATTTTCTCAAAGAACCAACTCCTCGTTTGGTTAATTCTTTGAAAAGTTCTTCTTGTTTTCACTTGGTTGATTTCACCCTTGAGTTTGATTATTTCCTGCCGTCTACTCCTCTTGGGTGAATTTGCTTCCTTTTTTTTTAGAGCTTTTAGATGTGTTGTCAAGCTGCTAGTATGTGCTCTCTCCCGTTTCTTCTTGGAGGCACTCAGAGGTGTGAGTTTCCCTCTTAGAAATGCTTTCATTGTGTCCCATAGGTTTGGGTACGTTGTGGCTTCATTTTCATTAAACTCTAAAAAGTCTTTAATTTCTTTCTTTATTCCTTCCTTGACCAAGGTATCATTGAGAAGAGTGTTGTTCAGTTTCCATGTGAATGTTGGCTTTCCATTATGTATGTTGTTATTGAAGATCAGTCTTAGGCTATGGTGGTCTGATAGGATACATGGGACAATTTCAATATTTTTGTATCTGTTGAGGCCTGTTTTGTGACCATATAATTGGAGAAGGTCCAATTTTGGAGAAGGTCCCGTGAGGTGCTGAGAAGAAGGTATATCCTTTTGTTTTAGGACAAAATGTTCTGTAGATATCTTTCAGGTCCATTTGTTTCATAACTTCTGTTAGTTTCACTGTGTCCCTGTTTAGTTTCTGTTTCCACGATCTGTCCATTGATGAAAGTGGTGTGTTGAAGTCTCCCACTATTATTGTGTGAGGTGTAATGTGTGCTTTGAGCTTTACTAAAGTGTCTTTAATGAATGTGGCTGCCCTTGCATTTGGTGCGTAGATATTCAGAATTGAGAGTTCCTCTTGGAGGATTTTACCTTTGATGAGTATGAAGTGTCCCTCCTTGTCTTTTTTGATAACTTTGGGTTGGAATTAGATTTTATCCCGTATTAGAATGGCTACTCCAGCTTGTTTCTTCAGACCATTTGCTTGGAATATTGTTTTCCAGCCTTTCACTCTGAGGTAGTGTCTGTGTTTTTCCTGAGATGGGTTTCCTGTGAGCAGCAGAATGTTGGGTCCTGTTTGTGTAGCCAGTCTGTTAGTCTATGTCTTTTTATTGGGGAATTGAGTCCATTGATATTAAGAGATATTAAGGAAAAGTAATTGATGCTTCTTTTTATTTTTGTTGTTAGGGTTGTCATTCTGTTCTTGTGGCTGTCTTCTTTTTAGTTTGTTGAGGGATTACTTTCTTGCTTGTTCTAGGGCATGATTTCCGTCCTTGTATTGATTCTTTTCTGCTATTATCCTTTGAAGGGCTGGATTCGTGGAAAGATATTGTGTGAATTTGGTTTTGTCATGGAATACTTTGGTTTCTCCATCTATGGTAATTGAGAGTTTGGCCGGGTATAGTAGCCTGGGCTGGCATTTGTGTTCTCTTAGTGTCTGTATAACATCTGTCCAGGCTCTTCTGGCTTTCATAGTCTCTGGTGAAAAGTCTGTTGTAATTCTGATAGGCCTTCCTTTATATGTTACTTGACCTTTCTCCCTTACTGCTTTTAATATTCTATCTTTATTTAGTGCATTTGTTGTTCTGATTATTATGTGTCGGGAGGAATTTCTTTTATAGTCCAGTCTATTTGGAGTTCTGTAGGCTTCTTGTATGATCATGGGCATCTCTTTCTTTATGTTTGGGCAGTTTTCTTCTATTATTTTGTTGAAGATATTAGCTGGCCCTTTAAGTTGAAAATCTTCATTCTCATCAATTCCTATTATCCGTAGGTTTGGTCTTCTCATTGTGTCCTGGATTACCTGGATGTTTTGCGTTAGGATCCTTTTGCATTTTGTATTTTCTTTGTCTGTTGTGTTGATGTTCTCTATGGAATCTTCTGCACATGAGATTCTCTCTTCCATTTCTTGTATTCTGTTGCTGATGCTCGCATCTATGTTTCCAGATCTCTTTCCTAGGGTTTCTATCTCCAGCGTTGCCTCACTTTGGGTTTTCTTTATTGTGTCTACTTCCCTTTTTAGTTCTAGTATGGTTTTGTTCATTTCCATTACCTGTTTGGATGTGTTTTCCTGTTTTTCTTTAATGGTTTCTACCTGTTTGGCTGTGTTTTCCTGCTTTTCTTTAAGGGCCTGTAACTCTTTAGCAGTGCTCTCCTGTAATTCTTTAAGTGACTTATGAAAGTCCTTCTTGATGTCCTCTATCAACATCATGAGAAATGTTTTTAAATCTGTGTCTAGATTTTCGGTTGCGTTGGGGTGCCCAGGACTAGGTGGGGTGGGAGTGCTGCGTTCTGATGATGGTGAGTGGTCTTGATTTCTGTTAGTAGGATTCTTATGTTTGCCTTTCACCATCTGGTAATCTCTGAAGCTAGCTGTTTTAGTTGTCACTGTTAAGAGCTTGTTCTTCAGGTTACTCTGTTAGCCTCTATAAGCAGACCTGGAGGGTAGCACTCTCCTTAGTTTCAGTGGGCAGAGTATTCTCTGCAGGCAAGCTCTCTTCTTGCAGGGAAGGTACCCAGATATCTGGTGTTCGAACCAGACTCCTGGCAGAAGTTGTGTTCCACTCATCAGAGGTCTTAGGATCCCGTGTGGAATCCTGTGTGGGCCCTTGCGGGTGTTGGGCGAGTCCGCTGGCAGGTACACTGGGGCTCGAGTGGAGCGGAAGGGGCTTGTGCCCCAGGTCAGGCCCAGGTAGCCTGCTTCCCTATTTCCCGTGGTCTCAGGTTCTGCATGATTTGATTGGGGTAGGCGCTGTGTTCCACTCACCAGAGGTCTTAGAATCCCATGGGGAATCCTGTGTGGGCCCTTGCGGGTGTCGGGCGAGTCCGCTGGCAAGGTACCCTGGGGCTTGAGTGGAGCAGAAGGAGCTTGTGCCCCAGGTCAGGCCCGGGTAGCCTGCTTCCCTATTTCCCACGTTCTCAGGTTCCGCACGATTGGATTGGGGCAGGGGCTGTGTTCCACTCACCAGAGTTCTTAGGATCCCGTGGGGAATCCTGTGTGGGCCCGTGCGGGTGTTGGGCGAGTCCGCTGGCCATGATGCATTTTTTATTAACTGAGACAATCGGCCTGTTCCTTTTAATAAACCCTTTCTTTTCTCACGCTTCATGTAGCTTCGGAGAGCTACGGCCTACCGCCTGTTACCCAGCTCCTCACTGCTGAACCTAAGTGAACCAGAGCTCGGGTTTAATGCTGTCTCAGCTTAGCCCATACCTTCTCAGGTATGAATTTCCTTTATCCTTTATTTTATGGAGCTCCGAACCAGCAGTGTCTCTTCCAAAAATCCTTTGCCGTTTCTCAGTCCTGCGTTGGTTCGCCAATTGTTGTGTCTGGCCAGCAGACCACAACCTGGGTTCTAGCCTGGAAAGGCATTTTGGAAACCTGGAAGAGAAGAGGGGCTAGCTGGCAAGAGAAAGAAATGTAGCCAAGAAAGTTATTCTGATCAAAGCTCAAATTTTACTGTTTCGACACTCAGTTATGAAGGAAGGGGGAGGGGACCCGATTCCCGCCAAATAATCTCAGGTCTAGTAGAAAGGTGAGCACGTGGTGGCACCAACAGCAAAGCAGCAGGTTCCAGCAGTGGGTGTGGCAGAACGAATGAGCAGGAAGCTCCACCCCTGAGCAAGCAGGTTTCAGGCTGGGGGAATGGAGACTACAGGTTATCAGCGCCACTTCTTGTCCTTGTAACGTTTCGCCAGCAAAACACACTCAGACAACCAGATCCTTCTACGGCAAAGCTTTATTGCTTACTTCTCAGGAAGACCCTGAACCCGGAAAATGGTGCTGCTTACCCCTCCGTGTGACGTGTCAGCTCCTGATTAGCTGCTCACTCATCACCCCACTGCTACACCCCGAGATGGGCAGTGACTTGACACGAATTTACTCTTGCACCTGTGCACATTGCTTGTTTACTAGTTAGGCACTGATGAAGCCAGCACCATCTTGTAATGGTGATTGTTCACGTCTTCCCACATATATGCTGCAGAGTCTGAGCACTTTCCAAGGTCTTTGAAATAAATCTACCTGCACTTTGATTACAGTCTCCTGACTTCTTTTTCCACATCCTTTCATAATATGATACTACTAAGTCTTAGGACAGTCTGTTGGAGCAACCAAGGTAACCACTTGCAACCCAGTGACCAAGTGCAGCAGCAGGGATTCAGGAATAACTCTTGTTTCCTGCCTGAGTTAGTTCCAATCTGTCTCTGAACCTCACCTACATTCTTCCTTGAGCCTTCCTGTCAGTCCTCTGAATTGAAGATTGCTGATTTCCTGGTGTCATTGGTCTTGTGCTTCCAACTGTCCCCTAGTTAATTCTCTGGACTTAATCTTTTCTCTCTCTCTCTTTCCCTCTTTGCAATAAATATAAGGGTCATTCTCCCATTGCAGTCAGACATGAGGCCATTTTCTGACCTGTAAGGAGATGAGTGTTTTCTGTCAGGACAATTTTTTTGGGACTCCCTCATCTTCGTTGTGCTCAAACATTCTCTCAAAGAGAAGCTCACCAGTCTCTGGTAAATATTATGGGTACTGTATTAGTCAGGGTTCTCTAGAGTCACAGAACTTATGGATAGTCTCTATATAGTAAAGGAATTTATTGATGATTTGCAGTCTGCAGCCCAATTCCCAACAATGGTTCAGTAGTAGCTGTGAATGGAAGTCCAAGGATCTAGCAGTTACTCAGTCTCACACAGAAAGCAGGCGAAGGAGCAAGAGCCAGACTCCCTTCTTCCAATGTCCTTATATTGTCTCCAGAAGGTGTAGCTCAGATTAAAGGTGTGTTCCACCACACATTTAATCCTGGATGACCTTGAACTTGGAGATTTAATCTTATGGAATCCATAGCCACTGTGCCTCAAGATCTCCATACCAAGATCCAGATCAGAAACTTCTATCTCCAAGCCTCCAGATAAGGGTCACTGGTGAGCCTTCCAATTCTGAATTGTAGTTCATTCCGAATATCAACCAGGAATAGCCACTACAGGTACTCCATCCTCTATTATCTGCCTAACTTCTCACCCCTCCTGACTTCTCAAATTTCACAGTTCTGGGGATTGAACTTAGGACTTCTGGCATGACTTCATTGCCCATAACCACTAAGAATCTTTTTTATTTCAGTGTGTGTCCATTTGAGACATTAGGTCAGGTCCTCAGAAACAACAGTCTCTTCAGCACTGTGCTGTACTTGGAATAAAAGGATCTGTTGAAGGAAGAGAAGACTACACCTTGTGTTGGGACTGGGGAAATGAGAATGGATTTTCCTCCATGGCTAGTCATGGCAGGGTGTTGTTTGTTTTGGATCTTGAAGGGTAGATAGAGTTCCATGGGTAAAGATAAAATTACAGAGGAGGAAGATTTAGCTAGGGAAAAGAAGAGGAAGGTGTCTTATAAGATATCCAGAAAGGGCTTGAAGACTACATTGTTAGATTTTAGAGTAGCTACAGCAGCTTTATTCTTAGGTCTATTAGCTTGGAAAATATTTTTCTCACCCTTTACTCTGAGATAATGTCTATTTTGGATGCTGAGATATGTTTTTTCTATGCATCAGAGTGATGGATCCTGTTTTCACATCCATTCTGTTTGTCTGTCTGTGTCTTTTGGGGGATTGAGTTCATTGATATTGAGATATATTAATGAGCAACGATTGTTAATTCCTGTTATTTTGCTGTTGCTATTGTTGTTGTTCATGGTGGTGGTAGTAGTGTGTGTGTGTGTGTGTGTGTGTGTGTGTGTGTGTGTGTGTGTTTGTGTGTGTAGGTCAGTACACGTAGATGTCAGAGGACAATATTTGGGATATATTCCTGTTTTTCTCCTATGTAGGTGGGTGAGTGAATGAGCTGTAAAAGGGAGATTTTCAGCAGGACTAGGCTACAGAGACAACAAGGAAAGAAAGTTGGACCAGGCAGCTAAAGGGGAATGAGGAACATATAATTGTTTGGAGTGGAGTGCCAGGAGCTGTTTCTAAGGAAGGTTTCAAATGATGCAGTGTACTATACCTTATGGTAAGGATTAATTTGTATAAAAGGGACATTAGTCCTGGGGAAATATTTTAGTTCTATTAAGAGGGATACAAACTAAATAAGAACAAAAATCATTCAGACGAGTCTTCTCTGTTAAGACACAGCTGAGAAAAAGAGGCACGGTTCAATTCCCTGAGGACTCTAAAATAGTCATGTCGGTGTCTTTATGTATAAAATGGAAGCATTGTATAAGTGTCCCTAGAAGACAGAAGAGCAGCTTTCGGTCTGTTGTAAGCACAAAATAAATATCTGTCAAATAGGTTTTGCTGCAGGGAATGCTCAAGCTGTGGCACCAGCCCTGCAGGGGCGTGGTCACCTGAATTCCTGCAAGGCACCCTGATTGCAAGACACATGCACTCATTGATGCCACTGAGCTAAGATGGTGTTACCTTGCTCCCTGAGGCTCCTGTCTGTATGCCTTCTGTCTTGGTGTTGTGATGCCCATTCACTTGTGGCTCTGGACCCTGAGTCAGAATCAGGCCTGCAACCTCTGATGATCTGGACCGATTTTGGTGAGTGAGGAGTAGATTGGCACAGGGCAGACAAAGCTCTTTCTTTTTGTTGTGGATTCACATCTTCAAAGCCAAAGTTGGAATGACCAGGAATTGGGATTTGGAGGCTAGTCTGCATTGAAGGGAAAGGATCCATATGCCTTTGCTGAGCCTTCAGAGAGAGCTGTGTACTGCTGGGGTTTATGTTGTCATTATTAAAATTCCAGCAGCTAGGGCATCAGCCTGCAGTATTTCACAGGCCACCTTGTCCCTGCAGAGCTCACTCACGGCAGCTCCCTGAGGCTTTCATTCCTTCACATCTGAACATAGATCTACCAGGCACCTGCATGTACTTCACAGTTACTTCATAGCATCTGCTATATCTGAGAATGAAGCAGTCTTCATTCTTCTGGAACTTTAACCCACAAATCCTGATCCTATACAGTCTCTCTCCTTTTTTATAGTTCGTAGAATGTGCCTGGACCTTACTCCTTTTCACCTACTATAGGAGGGAAAGGAAGGAGGGGAAAACATATAATAAGGAAATGATGGAAACAAGTCAAATGACCATGGGTGCTGTGAAAACAGATATAAAGCCTGAAAGAAGATTGAGCCTGAGGTGTGAGTTTGTGCTTCATCTGAGCAAGTTAGGGCAGAATTCACACAAGTGTGAAACCTGAGCAGAGCTGAAGTGGATGAGTAAAGATTCCATATGGATGTGTGGTGCAAGGAACAGCAAATGGAAAGACCATGGGGTTATTATATGTATTCTAATGAGTGTAAAAGGAGCAGAGGGATCAAGGGAAGAGAAGCTGGAAACATATGCCTAGGCTTTTAAGACTAGTGTTGGACTTGGACCTGGAACTTGTAAAGAGATGGGTAGCAGAATGATCCTGGTTTACACTGTAAATAATTGTTCTAATCCATTGTGGCAGTTAGAGCCTCAATAGAGCTAGTTTAGGAAGGTAATTCCCCAGAACTCAGAAGGCAGAGCCAGAATGATCTCTATATTTGAGGCCTGCCTGATCTATGCGTTGAGTTCCAGGTCAGCCAAAGCTACATGAGGAGTCCCTGGCATGTACAGTTAAAATTAAAATAAATTGTAAGTGTTGTTCTATTTGTGACAATAGATGGCCATGCAGAACCTTCCAGTGGTCACTGAAACAAAGCTGTGGCTGTGATCTCTCAGAAGAAGTCCTCACTAAAAAGAAAGGGATTGAGGAACTGTCGACTTAGATCACAAAGAATTCTGATGCTTGTCAACAGGGGCAACGGGTGTTTTCTCATGTTTCTTGATAGACTAAGGTTTATTAGCTGTGAAGATTCATTTTCTTCAAGAATCTTTTCAAGGTGATCCCCCAAGTAACATTCAGCTCAGTGCCCTGTTTGTCCTGGAGACTCTGAATTTATCCCTGTTGCTAGTCAGTTGATTTTTCTTTCCTCCTATGATAGCTGAAAAGGAATAAGGGCCAAGCACATTCCAGGAACTATAGAAAGGGAAGAGAGAGAATGTATAGTGTCAGAATTTATGGATTAAATGTATGAGAACCTGTCTGTCTTGTTCCACAAGTGTCCTCGTTTCTGTTGTAGTTGCTGTGTTAAGAAAAGATTGTAGATGTCACAGTAGCTGCAAGGGGACAGTGCAGACTTTAACCTCCAGAGATGCCTGTGACTCAGAGTTGTACAGTGACAGGTGTTTGGTAACATGAAGTGTGGGGAAGTGGTGGGACATTGACTCTTTTGAGAGTGGCAACAAGGGTTTAGCCTGAGAGCTGAAGGGAGGAGAGATGATACAGCAGTTTTTGGCTGGGACAATTTGAAAGTGAAGTTGTTTTTACCAAGGTGGGGTACCTTGGAGGCACGCACATTTCAACACGTGAAGGAATCAGAAACATTTCTCTGGAGTCAATTCTTTCCTTCTCACATGTGGATCCCAGGGATTGAACTCAGAACATTATGCTTGGTAGTACAAGTCTTTACTCATTGTTACACTACAACTTGGCTATGGTCTTCTTTAATTTCATATGGCCTGAGGTAACATAGAATCGTCTGTGTTGCCAAGGATTCCCTTGATCTCCTACTTCCCAAGTGTTGGGTTTAACATCATATGCCTGGCTAACTTGGTTTTTGTAGACAGTGTCTCATATAGCATGGGTTGTCCTTTATCTTAATATATAGTATAGAATTCCTTTTTTCCCCCCTTTTTCTTTCTCTCTATTTTATTTAAATTTGTTATTTTATTTTAAGGCAAGGTCTCACTCTGTAGCCATGGCTTTCTTGGAGCTCACTATATAGTCCAGGCTAGCCTCAAATCTCCAGTGATCCTCTTGCCTCCACCTTCTGAGTGCTGCCAATACAGGTGTCCCAAGTCCATAGTTCTAAAGGTGACCTTGGAATCCTGCTTCTCTTTTGCTTTCCATGTTGTAGGGTGTCAGAAAAAGGTACCACTATCACCAGATCATTGTATTTTCTGGGGGAAGGGCACTGTGTTTTAAAAACCAGTCTCACTGCTGTGTATTCTAAGCTAGGTGAACACAGGATCCCTTTGTCCCACCTCTGGTGTACTGGGATATAGGCATGTGATAGCACACCCAATTTACAAATCAGTCAATCTGATTTCCTTTTTACACAGCTGGCCAGTGCTACAGAGGTGTTTGCACAGGTGAGAAATTGAGTTCAGATCTACTGGTCTGGGGATAATTTAAAGCCCTGTCACAGGGGGAAATCATCCCAGGAGTGACTATGCCAGGAATAGGGACACCTCAGCTTTTGGAGAAAGAATGGCCAACCAAAACACAGCCCAGAACAAAGACAGTGAGGGAACTGCCTGTGGGGTGTATGGAGATCAGGAGAGCTCAGTATCCTGGAAGCCACTGAGAAATGTTCCCTGAAGAAGAAAACAAGCCAAGTCTGATGACGCAAACCTGTGATACCAGGAAGAGGTAGATGCTTGCAATTTCAAGGCAAGTGTGGATTATTTAGTCACTAGTAAGATTCTCGTGAGTTTCTCCACAGTATTGAATGATACCCCACATGAAAAACTAATAACAACAATAAAACAAAAATAACAACAAAAAATTATACTACCACCATAAAAGTACATAGCAGTTCATCATACCACATGTACATAGGTCGGTTATGGGCAGCCTGGAAACTGATCATTGAAATTAGTCAAGTGAAGCCCTTCCGCTCGACTCGTGACTCGAGCCCCGGGCTACCTTGCCAGCAGAGTCTTGCCCAACACCCGCAAGGGTCCACACAGGACTCCCCACGGGACCCTAAGACCTCTGGTGAGTGGATCACAGTGCCTGCCCCAATCCAATCGCGCGGAACTCGAGACTGCGGTACATAGGGAAGCAGGCTACCCGGGCCTGATCTGGGGCACAAGTCCCTTCCACTCGACTCGAGACTCGAGCCCCGGGCTACCTTGCCAGCAGAGTCTTGCCCAACACCCGCAAGGGTCCACACGGGACTCCCCACGGGACCCTAAGACCTCTGGTGAGTGGATCACAGTGCCTGCCCCAATCCAATCGCGCGGAACTTGAGACTGCGGTACATAGGGAAGCAGGCTACCCGGGCCTGATCTGGGGCACAAGTCCCTTCCGCTCGACTCGAGACTTGAGCCCCGGGCTACCTTAACAGCAGAGTCTTGCCCAACACCCGCAAGGGCCCACACGGGACTCCCCACGGGACCCTAAGACCTTTGGTGAGTGGAACACAGCGCCTACCCCAATCCAATCGCGTGGAACTTGAGACTGCGGTACATAGGGAAGCAGGCTACCCGGGCTTGATCTGGGGCACAAACCCCTTCCACTCCACTCGAGCCCCGGCTACCTTGCCAGCTGAGTCGCCTGACACCCGCAAGGGCCCACACAGGATTCCACACGTGATCCTAAGACCTCTAGTGAGTGGAACACAACTTCTGCCAGGAGTCTGGTTCGAACACCAGATATCTGGGTACCTGCCTTGCAAGAAGAGAGCTTGCCTGCAGAGAATACTCTGCCCACTGAAACTAAGGAGAGTGCTACCCTCCAGGTCTGCTCATAGAGGCTAACAGAGTCACCTGAAGAACAAGCTCTTAACAGTGACAACTAAAACAGCTAGCTTCAGAGATTACCAGATGGCGAAAGGCAAACGTAAGAATCCTACTAACAGAAATCAAGACCACTCACCATCATCAGAACGCAGCACTCCCACCCCACCTAGTCCTGGGCACCCCAACACAACCGAAAATCTAGACCCAGATTTAAAAACATTTCTCATGATGATGATAGAGGACATCAAGAAGGACTTTCATAAGTCACTTAAAGATTTACAGGAGAGCACTGCTAAAGAGTTACAGGCTCTTAAAGAAAAGCAGGAAAACACAGCCAAACAGGTGAAGGAAATGAACAAAACCATACTAGAACTAAAAGGGGAAGTAGACACAATAAAGAAAACCCAAAGCGAGGCAACGCTGGAGATAGAAACCCTAGGAAAGAGATCTGGAACCATAGATGCGAGCATCAGCAACAGAATACAAGAAATGGAAGAGAGAATCTCAGGTGCAGAAGATTCCATAGAGAACATCGACACAACAGTCAAAGAAAATACAAAATGCAAAAGGATCCTAACTCAAAACATCCAGGTAATCCAGGACACAATGAGAAGACCAAACCTACGGATAATAGGAATTGATGAGAATGAAGATTTTCAACTTAAAGGGCCAGCTAATATCTTCAACAAAATAATAGAAGAAAACTTCCCAAACATAAAAAAAGAGATGCCCATGATCATACAAGAAGCATACAGAACTCCAAATAGACTGGACCAGAAAAGAAATTCCTCCCGACACATAATAATCAGAACAACAAATGCACTAAATAAAGATAGAATATTAAAAGCAGTAAGGGAGAAAGGTCAAGTAACATATAAAGGAAGGCCTATCAGAATTACACCAGACTTTTCACCAGAGACTATGAAAGCCAGAAGAGCCTGGACAGATGTTATACAGACACTAAGAGAACACAAATGCCAGCCCAGGCTACTATACCCGGCCAAACTCTCAATTACCATAGATGGAGAAACCAAAGTATTCCACGACAAAACCAAGTTCACACAATATCTTTCCACGAATCCAGCCCTTCAAAGGATAATAACAGAAAAGAAGCAATACAAGGACGGAAATCACGCCCTAGAACAACCAAGAAAGTAATCATTCAACAAACCAAAAAGAAGACAGCCACAAGAACAGAATGCCAACTCTAACAACAAAAATAAAAGGGAGCAACAATTACTTTTCCTTAATATCTCTTAATATCAATGGACTCAATTCCCCAATAAAAAGACATAGACTAACAGACTGGCTACACAAACAGGACCCAACATTTTGCTGCTTACAGGAAACCCATCTCAGGGAAAAAGACAGACACTACCTCAGAGTGAAAGGCTGGAAAACAATTTTCCAAGCAAATGGACTGAAGAAACAAGCTGGAGTAGCCATTTTAATATCGGATAAAATCGACTTCCAACCCAAAGTTATCAAAAAAGACAAGGAGGGACACTTCATACTCATCAAAGGTAAAATCCTCCAAGAGGAACTCTCAATTCTGAATATCTACGCACCAAATGCAAGGGCAGCCACATTCATTAGAGACACTTTAGTAAAGCTCAAAGCATACATTGCACCTCACACAATAATAGTGGGAGACTTCAACACACCACTTTCTTCAAAGGACAGATCGTGGAAACAGAAACTAAACAGGGACACAGTGAAACTAACAGAAGTTATGAAACAAATGGACCTGACAGATATCTACAGAACATTTTATCCTATAACAAAAGGATATACCTTCTTCTCAGCACCTCACGGGACCTTCTCCAAAATTGACCATATAATTGGTCACAAAACAGGCCTCAATAGATACAAAAATATTGAAATTGTCCCATGTATCCTATCAGACCACCATGGCCTAAGACTGATCTTCAATAACAACATAAATAATGGAAAGCCAACATTCACGTGGAAACTGAATAACACTCTTCTCAATGATACCTTGGTCAAGGAAGGAATAAAGAAAGAAATTAAAGACTTTTTAGAGTTTAATGAAAATGAAGCCACAACGTACCCAAACCTATGGGACACAATGAAAGCATTTCTAAGAGGGAAACTCATAGCGCTGAGTGCCTCCAAGAAGAAACGGGAGACAGCACATACTAGCAGCTTGACAACACATCTAAAAGCCCTAGAAAAAAAGGAAGCAAATTCACCCAAGAGGAGTAGACGGCAGGAAATAATCAAACTCAGGGGTGAAATCAACCAAGTGGAAACAAGAAGAACTATTCAAAGAATTAACCAAACGAGGAGTTGGTTCTTTGAGAAAATCAACAAGATAGATAAACCCTTAGCTAGACTCACTAAAGGGCACAGGGACAAAATCCTAATTAACAAAATCAGAAATGAAAAGGGAGACATAACAACAGATCCTGAAGAAATCCAAAACACCATCAGATCCTTCTACAAAAGGCTATACTCAACAAAACTGGAAAACCTGGACGAAATGGACAAATTTCTGGACAGATACCAGGTACCAAAGTTGAATCAGGATCAAGTTGACCATCTAAACAGTCCCATATCACCTAAAGAAATAGAAGCAGTTATTAATAGTCTCCCAACCAAAAAAAGCCCAGGACCAGATGGGTTTAGTGCAGAGTTCTATCAGACCTTCAAAGAAGATCTAATTCCAATTCTGCACAAACTATTTCACAAAATAGAAGTAGAAGGTACTCTACCCAACTCATTTTATGAAGCCACTATTACTCTGATACCTAAACCACAGAAAGATCCAACAAAGATAGAGAACTTCAGACCAATTTCTCTTATGAATATCGATGCAAAAATCCTCAATAAAATTCTCGCTAACCGAATCCAAGAACACATTAAAGCAATCATCCATCCTGACCAAGTAGGTTTTATTCCAGGGATGCAGGGATGGTTTAATATACGAAAATCCATCAATGTAATCCATTATATAAACAAACTCAAAGACAAAAACCACATGATCATCTCGTTAGATGCAGAAAATGCATTTGACAAGATCCAACACCCATTCATGATAAAAGTTTTGGAAAGATCAGGAATTCAAGGCCCATACCTAAACATGATAAAAACAATCTACAGCAAACCAGTAGCCAACATCAAAGTAAATGGAGAGAAGCTGGAAGCAATCCCACTAAAATCAGGGACTAGACAAGGCTGCCCACTTTCTCCCTACCTTTTCAACATAGTACTTGAAGTATTAGCCAGAGCAATTCGACAACAAAAGGAGATCAAGGGGATACAAATTGGAAAAGAGGAAGTCAAAATATCACTTTTTGCAGATGATATGATAGTATATATAAGTGACCCTAAAAATTCTACCAGAGAACTCCTAAACCTGATAAACAGCTTCGGTGAAGTAGCTGGATATAAAATAAACTCAAACAAGTCAATGGCCTTTCTCTATACAAAGAATAAACAGGCTGAGAAAGAAATTAGGGAAACAACACCCTTCTCAATAGTCACAAATAATATAAAATATCTTGGCGTGACTCTAACTAAGGAGGTGAAAGATCTGTATGATAAAAACTTCAAATCTCTGAAGAAAGAAATTAAAGAAGATCTCTGAAGATGGAAAGATCTCCCATGCTCATGGATTGGCAGGATCAACATTGTAAAAATGGCTATCTTGCCAAAAGCAATCTACAGATTCAATGCAATCCCCATCAAAATTCCAACTCAATTCTTCAACGAATTGGAAGGAGCAATTTGCAAATTTGTCTGGAATAACAAAAAACCTAGGATAGCAAAAAGTCTTCTCAAGGATAAAAGAACTTCTGGCGGAATCACCATGCCAGACCTAAAGCTTTACTACAGAGCAATTGTGATAAAAACTGCATGGTACTGGTATAGAGACAGACAAGTAGACCAATGGAATAGAATTGAAGATCCAGAAATGAACCCACACACCTATGGTCACTTGATCTTCGACAAGGGAGCTAAAACCATCCAGTGGAAGAAAGACAGCATTTTCAACAATTGGTGCTGGCACAACTGGTTGTTATCGTGTAGAAGAATGCGAATCGATCCATACTTATCTCCTTGTACTAAGGTCAAATCTAAGTGGATCAAGGAACTTCACATAAAACCAGAGACACTGAAACTTATAGAGGAGAAAGTGGGGAAAAGCCTTGAAGATATGGGCACAGGGGAAAAATTCCTGAACAGAACAGCAATGGCTTGTGCTGTAAGATCGAGAATCGACAAATGGGACCTAATGAAACTCCAAAGTTTCTGCAAGGCAAAAGACACCGTCAATAAGACAAAAAGACCACCAACAGATTGGGAAAGGATCTTTACCTATCCTAAATCAGATAGGAGACTAATATCCAACATATATAAAGAACTCAAGAAGGTGGACTTCAGAAAATCAAATAACCCCATTAAAAAATGGGGCTCAGAACTGAACAAAGAATTCTCACCTGAGGAATACCGAATGGCAGAGAAGCATTTGAAAAAATGTTCAACATCCTTAATCATCAGGGAAATGCAAATCAAAACAACCCTGAGATTCCACCTCACACCAGTCAGAATGGCTAAGATCAAAAATTCAGGTGACAGCAGATGCTGGCGAGGATGTGGAGAAAGAGGAACACTCCTCCATTGTTGGTGGGAGTGCAGGCTTGTACAACCACTCTGGAAATCAGTCTGGCGGTTCCTCAGAAAACTGGACATAGTACTACCGGAGGATCCAGCAATACCTCTCCTGGGCATATATCCAGAAGATGCCCCAACAGGTAAGAAGGACACATGCTCCACTATGTTCATAGCAGCCTTATTTATAATAGCCAGAAGCTGGAAAGAACCTAGATGCCCCTCAACAGAGGAATGGATACAGAAAATGTGGTACATCTACACAATGGAGTACTACTCAGCTATTAAAAAGAATGAATTTATGAAATTCCTAGCCAAATGGATGGACCTGGAGGGCATCATCCTGAGTGAGGTAACACATTCACAAAGAAACTCACACAATATGTATTCACTGATAAGTGGATATTAGCCCCAAACCTAGGATACCCAAGATATAAGATATAATTTGCTAAACACATGAAACTCAAGGAGAATGAAGACTGAAGTGTGGACACTATGCCCCTCCTTAGATTTGGGAACAAAACACCCATGGAAGGAGTTACAGAGACGGAGTTTGGAGCTGAGATGAAAGGATGGACCATGTAGAGACTGCCATAGCCAGGGATCCACCCCATAATCAGCATCCAAACGCTGACACCATTGCATACACTAGCAAGATTTTATTGAAAGGACGCAGATGTAGCTGTCTCTTGTGAGACTATGCCGGGGCCCAGCAAACACAGAAGTGGATGCTCACAGTCAGCTAATGGATGGATCATAGGGCTCCCAATGGAGGAGCTAGAGAAAGTAGCCAAGGAGCTAAAGGGTTCTGCAACCCTATAGGTGGAACAACATTATGAGCTAACCAGTACCCCGGAGCTCTTGACTCTAGCTGCATATATATCAAAAGATGGCCTAGTCGGCCATCACTGGAAAGAGAGGCCCATTGGACTTGCAAACTTTATATGCCCCAGTACAGGGGAATACCAGGGCCAAAAAGGGGGAGTGGGTGGGCAGGGGAGTGGGGGTGGGTGGATATGGGGGACTTTTGGTATAGCATTGGAAATGTAAATGAGTTAAATACCTAATAAAAAATGGAAAAAAAAAAAGAAATTAGTCAAGTGAAGATTGGTGTCTATTTTAACAAAACAGTTTGAGACTGATAATTTTTTCAACTTTTTATTAGCTATTTTCCTCATTTACATTTCAAATGCTATACCGAAAGTCGCCTATACCCTTCACACACCCTGTTCCCCTACCCACCGCTTTTATTTCTTGGTCCAGGCCTTCACATGTATTGGGGCATATAATGTTTGCAAGACCAAGAGGCCTCTCTTCCAAATTATAGCTGCCTGGGCCATCTGCTGCTACATATGCAGCTCTGGGGTTACTGGTAAGTTCATATTGTTGTTCACTCTATAGGGTTGCAGACACCTTCAGCTTCTTGGGTACTTTTTCTAGCTCCTACATTGGAAGCCCTGTGTCCCATCCAATAGATGACTATGAGAATCCACTTCTGTATTTGCAAGCCATTGGCATATCCTCACTAGAGACAGCTATATCAGGGTCCTTTCAGCAAAATCTTATGGGCATATGCAATAGTATCTGCTTTTGGTGACTGATTATGGGATGGATCCCCATGTAGGGCAGTCTCTGGATGGTCCATCCTTTCATCTCAGCCCCAAACTTTATCTCTTTAACTCCTTTCATGGGTATTTTGTTCGCTATTCTAAGGAGGAATGAAGTATCCATGCATTGGTCTTCTTTTTCTTGATATACTTGAGTTTTGCAAATTGTATCTTGGGTATTTTAAGTTTCTGGGCTAATATCCACTTATTAGTGAGTGCAAGATAAGTGAGAGAAGATAAGGTCTGTTTCTTCAGGAAAGGGTCAGGCTGACCCTAGCTGGTTTTCTGCAGCCTGCTGGGAAGCTGTGCTTAGATCTGTTCTATTCCTGTGGCTGTGAGGACCTGCAGAGTCCACTATGTTCATTGCAGCCTTATTTATAATAACCAGAAGGTAGAAAAAACCCAGATGTCTCTCAACAGAGTAATGGATACAGAAAATGTGGTACATAAACAATGGACACATGAAATTCTTAGACAAATGGATGGATATGATCCTAAGTGAGGTAAACAAATCACAAAAGAACACACATCATATGCTCTCACTTATGAGTGGATATTAGCCCAGAAGCTCAGAATAGGCAAGGTACAATTCACAAACCATATGAAATTCATGAAGAAGGAAGACCAAACTGTGGACAGTTCAGTCCTTTTTAGAAGGGGGAACAAAATACCCATGGAAGGAGTTACAGAGACAAAGTTCATGGCAGAGACAGAAGGAATGACCATCCAGAAACTGCCCCACCTGGGGATCCATTTCATAAACAACCACCAAACCCAGACACTATTGCAGATGCCAAAAAGAGCTTGCTGACAGGAGCCTGATAAAGCTGTCTTCTGTGAGGCTCTGCCAGTGTCTGGCAAATACAGAAGTGGATGCTCATAGTCATCCATTAGATGAAGAATAGGGCCCCCAATGAAGGAATTAGAGAAAGTACCCAAGGAGCTGAAGGGGTTTTTAGCCCCCTAAGAGAAACATCAATATGAACTAACCAGTAATCCCAGAGCTCCCAGGGACTAAAGTGTGAACAAAGCATACACATGGCGGGACCCATTGCTCCAACTGCATATGTAGCAGAGGCTGGCCTTGTTGGACATCAGTGCGAGAAGAGGCCCTTGGTCCTGTGAAGGCTCTATGTCCCAGTGTAGGGGAATGCCAGAACAGGGTATCAGGAATGGGTGGGTTGGTGAGCAGGCCGAGGGGGGATGGGATAGTGGATTTAAGGGGTGAAACGAGGAAAGGGGATAACATTTGAAATTTAAATAAATAAAATATCTAATAAAGAAAAAAATATTCTCTTATAAAAACAAGACTCAAGGAATTTTAATATTTTTTTCAGTGTATAAATACCAAACTAAGATCTCTTTTTTATATTGTGTTACAATGTCAGATAATATAAATTCCTGTTTTCATGGCTAAATAAATATAGCTTAATGGTTTAAGAGACTAGAGAACGTGGCTTTGGTTGCCAGCACATATGACAGCTTAGAACTGTGTGTGACTCTTGTTGCTGTCGGCCTGAGATCCTTTTTTGGCCTCTGAGATTATTGTACAGAGGAGATGCAGAGATATATAAGTAGGAAAATACACAAACACAAGAAGTAATACATTTAATAAATCTTTTAAAAGTAATGTTTTCATTCATATGTTTCCATCATTGATCTTGTTGTTTAGAGATCACTCTATTCGCGATTTCCATGAAAACCTCTAATGAAACACCAAAATCTGGAACTTTTGGCCAGTCTCTAAAGGATGGGAAGAATAAGATGAAGGTAAGATGCCAGCTCCTTCTCTGTGGCATTTGCTGAGGGCTTTAATAGACAGTGCTATTTGAAAGCTCCACCTTGAAAAACAGATATCCACTGGGTTTGTTTCATTTTGTTTTGGGATGCAAGATTTTGTTCCATAGCTCAGACCAGTCAGGAACTTGGTCTTCCTGCCCCAGCCTCCTTAGTGTTGGGATTGCAGGCATGTGCCATCATGCTGGATAACCTAGTGGACGTAAGATGGTCTCATCTTAAATGAGTTATATTTCTGTTGCAGTGATAAAAATACCATAACGACAGGCAACTTATGTAGAGTTTATATGGGCTTATGGTTCCAAAGGGATAAGAGTTCATCATGGTGGAAGATGACAGAACAAGGCTTCAAGAGTAAGCATGAAACAAGGGAAAAAAATTGAAGTGAAGCAAGCCTGTGAAACCTTCAAATCCACCCCAGTGATCTATGTCTTCCAGCAAGGCTGAACCTCCCCATAACATGCTAAGAAATCACGACTAACTAAGAACCACATGTTAAATAGCTGAGCCAATGGAGAACATTATCATTCCAACCCCCAAACACAACTTTAGTTACTTTCCCCCGAGAAAAGATCTGGTTACTAAGAGTCCTGACCTTTCATTTCTCACTGTTCTTTTTTTTTTTTTTTTTATAGAATGTGGAGAAAGAAGTCCTGGATGCTTGTTCCCAACTGTGTCAGAGTCTTGCTCAGAATCCTAAATTGCAGCATGGCTACAATGTTGTTGCATACATTAAGGAACACCAGCTCCTGTAAGTGTCCTTCTATTACATGAGGAATCACTGCTTCTTCTATTCACAAACATTGACTGTAATTATTTAGAAATCCACCCATATCAGTTCAAAGAAGTTACCTTTAAGATGTTCCTGTAAGCACTGTGGAACTTAAATTATTTGGTTATTATGCTTGTATATATGTATGTGCACCCCTGCACCCCTCCTCTCTCCTTACTCTGTGCACATGTGTTAGCATGAGTTGACATCAGATGTCAATGTTCCATTTTGTCTTCAATTGCTTTGTACTTCACATTTTTTATATTACATTTTTAAATTTTTTTTCTGTGTGTATAGATGTATGGTTTGGGGAGTTGGTATGGGCTCATGTAAGTGCAGTGCTTATAGAGGCCAGAGGAAAGCATCAGATCACCTCAAGACAGAGTACAGTTGTTAGCTATCCATCCATTATGGTTGCTAGTCACTGAACTTGAAACCTCTGCAAGGGTAGAAACCCCTCCTAACCAATAAGCCATCTATCCAGGCTTCTATTTTAGTTAAAAGTTTTAACCTGTATTTATTTACTTACTGTTTTTGCTGGACAGTATAATGAGGATGATAAATTATGTCTTTCTATAAACCTGGAGTGAACTATTGAGCTAGACTGGCTGATTGATGAGCTCAGGAAACCCTCCTATCTCTCTCTCTCTCCAGTACTAATATTATCAGATTGTGGATGTGCCTGGATATTTAATTTTTATTTTTACAATGGAGCATGTAGTCCTAGCTCAATTTCTTTCCTGGCATGACAAGACCTTCACCGACTTAGCCATAACCCCATCCTCTCTTCATTTATTTTTCTTTTAATTATGAAATAAGAATTGTATTAAGACTTTGGGGATGCATATATTTTAACTGTATGCTTTGGGTACCTACGGTGTATTAAGAATAGCTTAATCGGTAAAGTGACAATTGTTAACATTCTAATCTGATCATCAGAGCTAATAGGCAACTTTTTATCCAGGTCAGTAATTCAGAGATGTACAAACCATGCAAAGAGAGATATGATCTCAGATTCTGCTATAAAAATATTTAAATAACTTCTGATTTTAAAAATTGGTTTTTTATTACTTTATGAATATAGGTGTTGTTCCTGATGTGTGTCTAAGTGAATGGCTGATTCTCTGGAACTGAACTTACAGCTGTGGGCTTCCAAGTCACTTCTGGGAATTAAACTGAAGACCTGTGGAACTTACCTAACTTAAGAGCCTCTGCTCTCAACTGCTGAGCATCTCTCCAGCCCCAACTTTCACTTCTTTATCTGGATTGTTTAGCTTTCTAGTCTGCATCAACATGATATTTTCATTTTCTGTTTTAAAATTGATTCTTCCTTTGTATCCCAGTCTGGGATCAGAATTTAGCAACACTCCTGCATTGGCCTTCTAAGTGCTACTGAAACACCAAATCTTTTACGTTCAGACTCCATTTAAAAAAAAAAAAAAACCTGACCTAAGTTTGAACTCAAGTAAACTAACAAACAAGTACCAGCATTAGTTTCCAAGTTGACCCATAATAAAACCTGGTCCTAGCTCCAGTCTCTAGGCTAATGCTCAACAAGACCAGTGTCTCCAGATTATTCCTCCAACAATCTGCACCCCAGATTACAAACTTACCCCTTGCCAAATGACCAACAATACAGAGGGGAGCAAAAGTTAAATTTATGGTATGACTCCCAGCAACAGCCAATTATGTTAAAGGCCCCAGTAGCTTTCCTTTTAGATGCTCGCACACATATTTGCTGCTTGCTGCTTACTAAAAAGTTTTGCTCTAATAGATATGTGGTGCTTACCCACTAGCCAAAACGTGTTGCATGACTGCAGTTCATTTGGAGGGCCTGAACTAACTCAAATAGAATAAAGACCCTGCTGTGAATTGCATCAGATTGGTTCCTGTCTGGTTTTTTCGAGATCACTAACATTTTCTTGGCACAATACTAGGATTATAAACATGAGTGGTCATACCAAGTTCCCACTCATTTAAAGAAAATCATTAATAATTTGATGTGTTCACTAGTCACCGACAAGATCTCATTGTATATAGTGTAACAAATTATCCATCATTAATGAGGAAGTAGGAAGTATTTTGGGATTGTAAAGCTCTGTGTCACAGAAAATCATCAGGTGGCCATCTCTCTCTCTCTCCAAATAAATTGACAGTATTTTATGGAAGTAAGAAAGCTCCATCCATGTGATGGGTAGTGTATGAACATTGTATGAGTGTATGCATATCTGTGGGTGTCAGAGAGGCCAGAAGAAGGTGTCAGGGCCACTGAAGCCAGAGGACAGGCGTCTGTGAACCAACTGCTTTGGGTGTGGGGATTCAAACTTGGGTCCTACTAAGAAATCTCTCTAGCCACTAATTTTCATTTACATTACTTATTGTTTGTGTTCACACTTGTGCCATGCTGTAGATGTGAAGGTCAGAGGGAAGTTTAAAGGTGCCAGTTTTGTCTTTCTTCTACGTGGTATTCAAGGAGTGAAACCAGGTTGTCTGTCTTGGCAACAGATGTCTGTACCATCTGTAACACCTTTGCAACCCAGGGTTGTTCTTAATTTAACTCCTCTGGATACTTATAGAGGAGACAAGTATATAATCAAGGAGACTAGCAATAAGGCTTTTGTAACAGCTTAGAGTAGAATGACAGGGAAGGCTGCTCTCAGCAGGGTGGTTAGAAGGGAAAAGAATCTGGATGCATTTTTTTTTTATAGAACATGATGGGAAGATAGAGGAAACAAGGATGACACCTAAGTTATCAGGAGGAGCAACTGGCTGAACTGTATTGTCATTTACAGAGACAAGGAGCCACTGGGGAGGAACAGAGGGTGTAAGTGTTTATTTGTTAGGCAGGCAGTTTAACTGTGGTGTGAGAAGACAGGATGTAGAGATTATTTTTAAGTACATGCTTTGAGATGGCCACCAAATAGAGCTGTATGTAAGGCCACTGGAAATTCATGTCTGACAAGATGACAACAGTGTTAGATGTACTCAGAAGTTTTCAGTATATCCAATGATCTAGATTACTTTAACATTTATATGATAAAATTATAAATAGATGCAAAAACATTGAACAATAGAGTGAATAGCTCTGTTCTAACAATTATCTCTTGTTAACATTTGTTAATTTAAGTCTGATGAGATGGCTCAGTGGATTAAAAAAATGTTGCCAGGCAAGTTGATCAGCTGAATTAGATCATCAGATCCCTGGAGGAAGGAGAGACCAACTCTAGAGCTGTTTCTTACCACTGCACATGTGCCCTAGGACCCATATTCACACTCAATCTGATCCCATCTCTCCAATCTTCTCTTCCATGGCTCAAAGTCTCACATTGTGACATATAAATATTTGTCTCTTAGAAAGAAGACACGTTTAATCTGGGTGTGTTGGAATATGACTTTAATCTCAGCACTCAAGAAATGGAGGCAGTAGGGTCTGACTTGACTCCAAAATGAACTTGATGCTAGCCTGGGATACAAAGAAGAGTAGGACAAAAAACGAAATCGAGAACCCAACTTGGTTTTAGAAATAGTGTATTGACTGCACATCTTCATGCAATTGTTTGACCAAAATTGACAACTTGAATACAGTGATATGTGCCTTTAATATTCATATTTGGGATGCAGATGCAGACAGTTCTTTGAGTTTGAAAACTGCCTGGTCTACAGAGTGTTTTCCAAGACAGCCAGAAATACATGTTGAGACCATTTGTTACTTCCCCAAGCATCCCAAAGACTGAGGTTGGAGGCTGGGGAGTGGGATAGTTAGATGGCTCTGTAGCTAATAGCCTTTAACTGTTCTTGAAGGGACTTGAACGAACTTGCCCAGTTATATTAAACTCCAGCAAATGGTCCCAAAACAAACGCATGGCTTATGCAATCACTATGGACACAGCAGTGCTCTGCACCCACTTTGAACTATTGAGACACAACCTAACTGTAAAATGCCAAACCTGTCTGCAAAGAGCACCTTAGTCTCCTGCTCATGCACATATCCCCTCCCTTCCTCTGCCCTTCTCCTAGCTTTGAGAAGGTTCATAGTCTGTAAGAAAGGCATGCTTGCTTAGTGTGAGCTCTTCTCAGATACTCTGAAAATAAAACCTACCTGCCCTTTATGTCCAGTCTCCTGGCTCCTTTTTCCACATGATTTCTTAACATGGTTCTCAATCTCAGAATATGTTATTCAAGCAGGGGACCCTCTTGCAAGCCATGGAACATGAGCAACAGCAGCAGAGTATGCATACTTAACCCTTGGATCCTAGCTGAGGTGTCCCTGAGTTAATTCCATCCAGTTCCTGAATCTCCCCTACTTACTTCTCAATAGCCTTCCTCTGCCAGCACCTTGGATAGAGGATTGCAAATTGCCTGAGGCAAATGACCTGTTCCTGCATACTGATGGGTTCTTTCATGTGTAACCCTCCAGACATTTGTTGGGCTTGCTCCTTCATCTGCCTCCTAATTAATCCATTGAGCTTCATTCTTTTCTCTACATCCCTTCATACCTATCTCCCATCCCCCGCCACCTGCCCTCCTTTCCTCACTTTTCTATCCTCCTCACTTGGCCTACAGCTTTCTCCCCCTAATGCTATCCCCCAAAATAAAATTCTTTCGAGGCTTCCAGTCATATCCAACATGAAGCCATCATGTATCCTGAGAGGTAATGAGTGCTTTCTGTCTGCAGGAGTGCTTTGGGATTCCCTCATCTTCTCTGTGCTCAACACTGGAGGAATGCCAGACTCTTGTAAAGTACAAGGAAGCCTCATCCCCTAACAGATGCCATAATTAACTTCTCATCCACCCTAGCTTCTCAAAATGTTCAGTTTAGGAAGTGAACTCAGGACATAGTGATTGACTAAACCTGCCTTAGCCACTAAGCATTTTGATTTCAGTGTATGTCCATGTGAGATGTTAGATCAGGTCCACTTATTGTCAGAGACAATAAGTCTTTAACACTGTGTTTTATTTAGAAGAAAAGTCTCTAAGAAAGGAAAAGAAGGCACCAACTTCTGTTGGGACTAGGGAAGGGAGATTTGATTTTCATCCAGGGCTAGTCATTGCAGGACTTTTGTTCTGAATTATGGTGGATTGGTCTGATTCTTCTATGTATTTAGATGATAAATACTGGCTCCCAAGATGCATCTGCCCCCTACAAGAAAATCCTCAAGGATACTTAGTGATGCTATCTATACCTTCCTCCCCAATTTAAAACTGTTGGTCAAATAAAACTGACAACAGGCAATTACTGGGATGGAATAGAGAGAGATGGATTTTGAGTTATCAGATTTGAGGTCATATATAGGACCATGAAGAAAAAAAAGGGGGCAGAGAGTAGAGGATGCTGCCAGAGAGAGGAGATCGAACATGAGCACCAGGCCAGGAAAAGCAGCAAGTAACAAGGGACGTTATGGCTGGGAAATAAGTTAGAATAACTCAAACCTTACCCAATATAGGCTTATGGTTTGTAAGTAAGATACATGCATTGTGTGTCTTTAATATGCCCTTGTTATAGTTTAATTCTGTTTACATTGGATCTTGAAGGAAAATTAGGATTTCTATAGGAAATGATGAAATTACTGAAGGTTAAGCTTTAGCTAGTGACAAGAAGAGGAAAGTACCTTTGAGAGATCCAGTCAGGGCTTCCAAACTTATGGACTGGCATGTCTCATAGCAGAGATATGTGGAAACATGGTTTCCTATTATACTAGCTGCAATCTGGCTTATAGCAAGAGACTCTTGTTTACCATTCTTCCACTCTGTAATACTGTATTTTGTATTCTGTGGCAAGAGTCTTTCATTCTATAGTGATTATCTCAGTTACATATCAAAATTTTCTGTCATGAAAAAATATTTAAAACAAATGTTTAAGTGAATCAGTTCAGCAAGAGGAATACATGACACAGTCAGATTCTCCAGCACTAGTTATATTATTATCTTCTATTTTTTTTTCAGAACAAAGTTTCTCTCTCTGTAGTTCTCTCTGTCTGGGAACTCATTGTAGAGTATCCTGACCTGACACTCAGAGATACCTCTGCCTCTTCCTCTCAAGATCTGGGATTAAGGGCATGCCCAATCACTGCAAAGCTGAAAGTAGAGTTCTCATAAATATCTTGAATGAGGGGTTTTAGAAAGAAGGATAAATACAAAGTAAGGATGCAGAGGAGAGGACGGACTAGGCAGAGAGGGTCCTAGAGAGATGGTTGAGCTAATTTCAGGTAGCTGTTGAGAGGTTTCATATATTTGGCAGATGTGAGACAGTGAAAGAACTCTAAGAGGGCAATAGCCTGTAGCTCACAGCTGCAGAAAGAACAGATAATGAAAGCTGTGAGAAGTTTAAGGGGTCTGTGAAGGTCAGACACAAAGACTGTACTAGGAAGACACAGGATAGTTAGAGTGTATGAAGAGGTACTTGCCAATGCTGTTGATGGTCAAAGGTAGATTGGCAAAGAATATTGTTTAAAACTGTAGTGAGAACACACAAATTCAGTATAAGTATAAAGATAAGGAGCCTAGTTCTTAGATGAGAAGTAGCCAACATATACAGTGTTTTAAAGTGTTAATTGGGAAACCAGGTGTAGTGGTGATTCAAACACTCAGGAGGCAGAAGCACGTGGAACTATGTGAATTTGAGGTCAGCCTAATTACCTGGTCAGACACCCAGAACCAGAACCAGACCCAGAGAGAGACAGGCAGAGAGAAAGACAGACAGACACAGAGACACAGAGACAGAGACAGAGAGATTTAAGTTTAGGGTTCCTGTTAGGGACCATTTAGTCACTTCTTGGTCAACTAAAGTTTCTGGAATTTGTAAGACCTAGGTCCTGTAGGTACACAAGGGAATGACGGACATATGACAGCCTGAGCATCAGTTCCAAGAGCTGTTTTTAAAGATTGGCAAATGATGCCAATGTAGCAGCCATTATGATATGGATTACATAGGATGAAAGGTGTTAGGGGTATGAGGTCATGTTGTTCTGATGCCAGTTCACTAAGGATTCAGAAACCACAGGCAAAATCACAGCCATTGCCTCGTGTGTCTTCTTTTGAGAAAGGTAAGTGAAGAGTAGATGATCAAGGTGCAGGTGACCCCCTTTTTTTTCCTGACCAGATTCATATCTGGAAAATCATAAATAAAAGTGATTGGAGACTGCTCTGCACAGAAGGGGAGAAAGTCAGGTGTTCGCACTGAGCTCTCAGGGAGAGCTGTGTACACTTTGTGTTTGCTGTGTTTGTTAAAATCATAGCAGCTGTGGCATCATGTGCAGCATCTCACACTCAGGTTAGAATGTCCCTGAAGAGATGGGTAGCATACTCAGGACTTCCTTCCTTCATGATTGAATAGAGATCTAATGGGTACATGGATGTCCTTCATACATTTACCTCACAGCACCTAACATATTAGCACGAAGAGGATTGAGTCCTCAACCCTTCTAGAATGTATTTTACCATAGGGAAACATAGTATGAAGATTTAAGGGAAATATGTCAAATGGTCATGTGTGCCATGAAAACAGGTATAAAACCTGGAAGAAAATGGAAACGCAGATGTGAGCATGTAATTGTAGAGCAGGGTTAGAATAGGATTCACCCAGAGAGTGACAACTGAGCAGAGCTGAAGTAGATAAGGGAAGAGGCCAAAGGGATGTGTGGTCAGAGGAGTAGCAAATGCAATGGCCCTGAGCCAGGCCTGTTAGTGTCCAGATAATTATAGCAGAAGAAACAGGAAGGAAGAGAGGATGGACACATATGCTGGGGCTTTTAAGAGTAGTATAAGGACTTGGAATTGAACTAGGAACTTGTGAGGGGATGGGTTGCAGAATGTGCCTACTTTACATTTATAAAGAATTGTTCTAACTCTGCCAGTGCATGACAAATACAGAAATGGATGCTCATAGCCATTCACTGGACAGAGCACAGGGGCCCAATGAAGGAGCTAGAGAAATTACACAAGGAGCTGAACATGCTTGCAGTCCCGTAGGAGGAACAACAATATGAACTGACCTCAGAGCTCCCTGGGACTAAATGACCAACCAAAGAAAACATATGGTGGAACTCATAGCTCTAGCTGCATGTGTAGCAGAGGATGGTCTTGTCAGTCATCAATGGGAGGAGAGGCCCTTGGTCCTGTGAAGGTTCTATGCCCCAGTATAGGAGAATTCCAGGGCCAGTAAGGAGGAGTGATTGGGTTGGTGAGCAAGGGTAGGAGGAGAGGAAAGGGGGAAATGATTTCAGAGGGGAAACCAGGAAAGGGGACAGCATTTGAAATTTGAATAATGAAAATATCAAATGATCCCTCCCACCCCTTCTACCTGGTCCTTGCTGCTGGTACAGATCCATAGTTGGTCTGCTCCCCTGAAGACTCCATATCCTGATACATCCCAGAGGACCCGCTGCACTCAGAGAATTTATAAGAATACTCCACCCACACTGAGTCCCTGAGCTGCTGCTGGGAACCTAGGGGACTTGGGACCCATAACACACCAAAACCCTCACCATCCTGAATACCGGCACCCTTTCTTCCTTCCCTCACACCAATTCCTTGTTGCTGGGGCAGACCCTAGTTAGTCTTCTTCCCTGAAAACTTCATATCCAAATACACTCCAGAGGACCCACTACACTCAGAGCAGTTTAGGACCCACTGCAATCAGAGCAGTTGAGGGCCTGCTGCACTCAGAGCAGTTGTGGATCTGTTGCTCTGAGAAGTTGAGGATCAGCTGCACTCAGCACAATTGGTCAACATTTTGACTGCTCCAGGAAAGACACAAAAGTCTGAAGGCCTCCCAGGAAATCTACTGCAGCCAGGGCAACAGATCAGCAGCTTCTATGCCCATTTGAAGAGGCCCCAGTAGGAAGGCCCTACAGGTAGTCTGATACAGCGAGGTCAGCAAGCCTACCAGGAGACCTGAAGCAACCCAGGGACAAAAGAGGCAGACTCCATACAGTCACCCAGATCGGCAAACACCAGGGATATCCAGATGGCGAAAGTCAATCACAAGACCATAAACAAGAGAAGCAAAATTATGTGGGCATCATCAGAACCCAGTTCTCCCACCACAGCTAGGCTTGAATACACTTACACACCTGAAAATTTGGAATCTGTCCTAAAATCCTATCTCATGAAAACAGTAGAGTACATTTAGGAGAATATCAATAACTAACTGAAAGAAATACAGGTAAACAGGTGAAGGAATTGAAAAAAGCAATCCAAGACTTAAAAGTGGTAGTAGAAACAATAAAGAAAACACAAAAGGAGACAAACTTGGAAAACTTAGGAAAGAGTTCAGGACTGACAGATGTATTACCAACAGAATACAAGAGATTGAAGATAGAATTTCATGTGTAGAAGATACGGTAGAAGAGATTGACACAACTGTCAAAGAAAATTCAAAACATAAAAAAAACTCTAACCCAAAGCATCCAGGAAATTCAGAACATAATGAAAAGAACAAATCTACGAATACTTGGAATAGAGTAGAACAAAGATTCCAAGCTCAAAGGACCTGAAAATGTCTTCAACAAAATCATAGATGTAAACTTCCCCAACCTAAAGAAAGAGATGGACATAAATGTACAAGAAGCACATAGAATAACAACTAAATGGGCCCAGAAAAGAAAATCTTCTTGTTACATAATTATCAAAACACTAAACGCACAGAGCCAAGAAAGATTATTAAAAGCTGCAAGGGAAAAAGCCCAAGTAACATACAAAAGTAGACCTATAAGTGTTACACCAGACTTTTCAACAGAGACTATGAAAGCCAGAGAGACTTGCCAATGGTCATGAAGACTCTAAGAGAACACAAATGCCAGCCCAGACTACTATACCCAGCAAAACTCTCAATGCACATAGATGGAGAAAACCAAATATTCCAGTACAAAACCAAATTCAAACAGCATCAGCCTACTGATGCAGCCTTACCGAGGACCCTGGAAGGAATACACCAACACAAGGAATATACCAGCACAAAATAAAGAATAAGATATTAAGCATTTCACAACAAAGTCAAAAGCAGAGAGACACAAGTCATCAAATAAACATGTCAGGAGCCAACAGTCATCTCTCTTTAATATTTCTCAATATTAATGGACTTAACTCACCTATAAAAAGACATATGCTAACTGAATGGATACACAAAAAAGATCCAGCATTTTTCTTCATACAATAAACACTCTTCAACAAAAAAGAGGCACTATCTCAAGGTCAAAGGATGGAAAAAGTTCTTCCTAGCAAATGGCACATGGAAACAAGCAGGACTTGTCCTCCTAATATCCAATAAAATTGACTTTCAACCAAAACTTCCCAAGCATGATGAAGAGGGACACTTCATATTCATCAGGGGGAAAGTCCACCAAGAGAAAATCTCAATTCTGAACATATATGCCCGAAATGCAGGAGCACCCAAATTCATCAAAGAACCTTTAATAAACTCAAAACTCACATTGAACCTCACACAATAATAGTGGGAAATTTTAACACCCCACTCTTACCAATTGACAGGTCATTGAAACAGACACTAAACACACATACAGTAAAACTAAGAGAGGTTATGAACCATATGTATTTAAAAGATATCTACAGAAGATTTCACCCTAAAAGAAAAGAATACACCTTCTTCTCAGCACCTCATGGTACTTTCTCCAAAATCGACCATATAATTGATCACACACACACACAAAACCCTCAACAGATACAAGAAGATTGAAATAATACCATGCATCCTATCAGATCACCATGGCCTAAGGCTGGTCTTAAATAACAACAAAACGACCGAAAGCCCACATATACGTGGAAACTGAAAAGCTCTTTACTCAGTGATAACTTGGTCATGGATGAAATAAAGAAAGAAATTAAAGACTTCCTGGAATTTAATGAAAATGTTGACACATTATACCCAAACCTATGGGACACAATGAAAGCAGTGCTAAGAGCATAGTTAATAGCATTAAGTGCTCTTGTAAAGAAAGTGGTGAGATCTTACACTAACAACTTAACAGTGCACCTGAGAGCCCTAGAACAAAAAGAAGTAAAGTCACCCAAGAGGATTAGAAGGCAGAAAATAGTCAAATTCAGGGCAGAAATTAAACAAATAAAAACAAAGAAAACAATATGAAGAATAAACAAAACCAAAGGATGGTTCTTTGAAAGAATCAGCAAGATAGACAAACCCCTACCCAAACCAACCGTGCATCCCTGTGATGAAGCCTACTTGATCATAGTGAATGATGGTTTCGATTTGTTCTTGGATTTAGTTTGAAATAATTTTATTGTGCATTTTTGCATCTATATTCATAAGTGAGATTGGTCTGAAGTTCTCTTTTTTAATTGGGTCCTTGTGTGGTTTAGGTGTCAGAGTAATTGTGGATGCATAGAATGATTTAGGTAGTATCCTTCTATTTCTATTTTATGGGATAGTTTGAGGAAAATTGGTATCAGGTCTTCTCTGAAGGTCTGGTAGAATTCTGCACTAAATCCATCTGGTCCTGGGCTGTTTTTGTTCAGGAGCTTTTTAAAATGACTTCTTATATTTCCTTGTCTGATATGGGCCTGTTTAGATAGTCTACCTATTCTTGATTTAATTTTGATATGTAGTATCTGTCTAGAAAGCCATCCATTTCATTTAGATTTCCCAGTTTTGTTGAGTATAGATTTTAATAGTAGGATCTGATGATTTTTTTTAATTTCCTCTTTCAGTTGTTATGTCTCCCTTCTCATTTCTGATTGTAATAATTTGGATTCTGCCTCTTGGCCCATAGGTTTGTTTGGGTAGGGGTTTGTCTATCTTGCTGATTCTTTCAAAGAACCATCCTTTGGTTTTGTTTATTCTTCATACAACACCCTTTCATGTTAAAAGTATTGGAGAGCTCAGGAATTCAAGACCCATACCTAAACATAACAAAAGCAATTTACTGCAAACCAATAGCCAATATCAAATTAAATATTGACATACTTGAAGCAATCACACTGAAATCCGGGACAAGACAAGAATGTCAATCTCCTCATATCTATTCATTAAAGTACTCGACATGTTAGCTAGAACAATAAGACAACAAAAAAAGAGATCAAGCAAATATAAATTGGTAAAGAAGAAATAAAGGTATCACTATTTGCAGATGACATGATAGTATACATAAGTGACCCCAAAATCCTACCAGAGAACATCTCCAGCTGATAAGCAACTTCAGCAAAGTGGTTGGATATAAAATTAACTCAAATCAGTAGCCTTCCTTTATACAAAAGATAAACAGGCTGAAAAAGAATTTAGGGAAACAATTTCCTTCACAATAACAACAAAATCTATTAAATATCTTGGGGCAACTCTAACTAAACAAGTGAAAGACCTGTATGACAATAACTTTAAGCCTTTCAAGAAAGAGATCAAAGAGGATCACAGAAAATAGAGAGATCTCCCATGCTCATGGATTGGCAGAATTAACAGAAAAATGGCCATCCTACCAAAGGCAATCTATAGATTCAATGAAATCCCCATCAAAATCACAACACAATTCTTCAAAAACATGGAAAGAGCAATTCTCAAATACATCTGGAAAGGCAAAAAACCCAGAATAGTGAAAACAAATCTTAACTATAAAAGAACTGCTGGGGGAATCATCATCCCTGACCTCAAGCTTTACTACAGAGCAATAGGATAAAAACTGTGTGGTTTTGGTACAAAGACAGACATGTTGATCAGTGGAATAGAATTGAAGACCCAGAAATGAATCCACACACTGACCTTCATTTGATCTTTGACAAAGACACCAAAAATATACAAAGGAAAAAAGACCCATATTTGTCACTTTGTACAAAGCTCAAGTCCAAGTGGATCAAGACCTTCAACATAAAACAAAATACACTGAATCTAATAGAAGATAAAGTGGGAAGAGCATGGAACTCATTGGCATAGGAGATAATTTCCTAAACAGAGCTCCACTGGTTCATGCTCTAAGATCAACAATTGATAAATGGGACCTCATAAAACCGGAAAACTTCTGTAAGACAAAGGGCATAGTCGATAAGACAAATTGGCAACATACTGATTGGGAAAAATTTTCACTAACCCCACATCCAATGTAGGGCTAATATCCAACTCAAGAAATTAATCACAAAAAGAAAAGAAAAGGAAAGAAAAGAAAAGAAAAGAAACAAACAAACAAAAAAACAATAAAAAATGGGGTATAGAACTAAACTGAGAATTCAAAACTGAAGAATCTCAAATGGCTGAGAAACACCTAAAGAAATGGCCAAAATTCTTAGTGATCAGAGAAATGATAATCAGAATGACCCTGAGATTCCACCTCACACCAGTCAGAATAGCTAATATCAAAACCTCAGCTGATAAAACGTTAGAGAGGATATGAAAAAAGAGGAACACACCTCCATTTGTGGTGGGATTTCAAACTGGTACAACCACTCTGGAAATCAGTCTGGAGGTGTCCCAGAAAATTGAAAATAGATCTACCTGAAGACCCAGCTATACCACTCCTAGGACTATACCCAAAAGATGCTCCACCATGCCACAGGGTCACCTGTTCCACAATGTTCGTAGTAGGCTTATTTTTAATAGCAAGAAGATGGAAACAACTTAGATGTACAATGACAGAAGAATGAATACTTAAAATGTGATTCATTAATAGAACAGCAATGGCTTGTGCTGTAAGATTGAGAATTGACAAATAGGACCTCATGAAACTGCAAAGCTTCTGCGAAGCAAAAGAAACCATCAATACGACAAAAAGGCCACCAAAAGATTGGGAAAGGATCTTTACCTATCCTAAATCAGATAGGGGACTAATATCCATTATATATAAAGAACTCAAGAAGGTGGAGTCCAGAAAAACAAATAACCCCATTAAAAGATGGGGCTCAGAGCTAAACAAAGAATTCTCACCTGAGGAATACCGAATGGCTGAGAAGCACCTGAAAAAAATGTTCAGCATCCTTAATCATCAGAGAAATGCAAATCAAAACAACCCTGAGATTCCACCTCACACCAGTCAGAATGGCTAAGATAAAAAAATTCAGGTGGCAGCAGATGCTGGCGAGGATGTGGAGAAAGAGGAACATTCCTCCATTGTTGGTGGGATTGAAAGCTTGTACAACCACTCTGGAAATCAGTCTGGTGGTTCCTCAGAAAATTGGACATAGTACTACCGGAGGAACCTACAATACCTCTCCTGGGCATATATCCAGAAGATGTTCCAACGGGTAAGAAGGACACAAGCTCCACTACATTCATAGCAGCCTTATTTATAATAGCCAGAAGCTGGAAAGAACCCAGATGCCCCTCAACAGAGGAATGGATACAGAAAATGTGGTAAATTTACACAATGCAGTACTACACAACTATTAAAAAGAATGAATTTATGAAATTCTTAGTCAAATGGATGGACGTGGAGGCATCATAATGAGTGAGATAACCCAATCACAAAGGAACTCACACAATATGTACTCACTGATAAGTGGATATTAGCCCAGAAACTTAGGATACCCAAGATATAAGATCAATTAGCTAAACGCATGAAACTCAAGAAGAACGAAGACCAAAGTGTGGACACTTTGCCCCTTCTTAGAATTGGGAACAAAACACCCATGGAAGGAGCTACAGAGACAAAGTTTGGAGCTGTGATGAAAGGATGGACCATCTAGAGACTGCCATATCTGGGGATCCATCCCATAATCAGCTTCCAAATGCTGACACCATTGCACACACTAGCAAGATTTTGCTGAAAGGACCCTGATATAGGTGTCTCTTGTGAGACTATGCCGGGGCCTAGCAAGCACAGAAGTGGATGCTCACAGTCAGCTATTGGATGGATCACAGGGCCCCCAATGGAAGAGCAAGAGAAAGTACCCAAGGAGCTAAAGGGATCTGCAACCCTATAGGTGGAACAACATTATGAAGTAACCAGTACCCCAGAGCTCTTGACTCTAGCTGCATATGTATCAAAAGATGGCCTAGTCGGCCATCATTGGAAAGACAGGGCCATTGGATTTGCAAACTTTATATATCCCAGTACAGGGGAATGCCAGGGCCAAACAGTGGGAGTGGGTGGGTATGGGAGTGGGGGGGAGGGTATGTGGTATTTTTGGGATAGCATTGGAAATGTAAATGAGGATAATACCTAATAAAAATATTAAAAAAAAGAATGGATCATAACTTACTCTTCTGTTTTTTACCCCAATTCTAGTTAAAACTAAGATTTGTAAAAAGCCTAACTGCAGTTTGTAAGTAGCATCTTTGAAACAGATATTCAGCTTTTCTGACTATACTATCAAGCATAGACTATTTCTCCCATCAGTACACATATAGACACTATATAGTGTTTGATAACTTGTTTTCTATCTGGAATTGTGTAAATAAAACAATTGAAATTAAAAAAAAAAAAAGAAAAGAGGATGGACACATGTTGGTGCTTTTAAAACCACTGTAAGGACTTGGAATTGGACTAGGAACTTGTGAGGTGCTAAGTAGCAGAAGGTACCTACTTTACATTTGTAAAGAATTGTTCTAAGCCCATTTTGGTAGCTATTCCCTGTAAAGACCTAGTTTAGAAAAATAGGCCCCAACCCATTCTGCACCATGTAGAAGGCAGAAGCAGAAGACTCTGTACAAGTTTCAAACTTGACTGAACACTAGGTATTTTCTGGATGTATTTTTCTCTTGGTTTCTTTTGGATTTTTTTTTCTTGGTTTCTTTTCCCTTTTGCTCTTCTCGCTTGAGGGCCCTGGGTTTCTGGTAAACAGTGTTTCTGTAGATTCAGTAGTGTGTTTCTGTTTGGGGATTTGGCACATATGTGACCTCTGGGGTTTTTAGTGCCAGTGTAGCATCTGGGGTCTTGAACTGGCAATTACCCAGGAATGCAGAGATCTTCTGCCAATGCTGTGTGCTGGAATATAGAGGTCAGAAGATGCAGTAGAGTTTATGACTCTTGGTTTGGTGTTTAAGGTTAACTGGCAGGAATAGGGCAGGAGTTTACCTGGGCTCCCTGCTGCCTGCCTGGCCTCCAGGAAAGCAGGCAGAACTTTGTGACACATAACAGAGCTCATGGGATGGGAAGTTCACTACTTGTTAAGCAGTGATTTGTATAAAATTTGTCCTCCATGAGGGTGACCATTTCAGATGCAGGCTCTTTAAGCTCTTGTTGGTAAAGTATCACAGGTCACTTTTTCTGAATCTGAAAACCAGGGGATTTTGTTTTTAATTTATAGCCTTTCCTTGTGTGTGCTTTTCTTACTTCATGTTCCTCTGTCTCTTAGTTAGGGGTTTACTGCTGTGAACAGACACCATGAGCAAGACAACTCATATAAGGAAAACATTTAATTGGGGCTTACAGTTTCAGAGGTTTAGTCAATTACCATCAATGCCGAAACATGACAGCATCCATGCAGGCATTTTTCAGGAGAAGCTGAGAGTATACATCTTCATCTGAAGTGTGCTAGTAGAATATCCATTTCCAGACAGCTATCATGATAGTCTTATAGCTGACTGCCAAGATGAAACACCTTCTAATCATGTCACTGCATGGGTCTAGCATATACAAACCATCACACTCTACCTCATCCTGGTAATTCCCCTGCTTCAGTTCAAAGTGATGATATTACAGATATTCTTCTCCTCACCTGGATCTGAACTTTTTCTTTTTGTATTTTTCAATTTGCTAAGGATCCACAAATAATCTTGAACTTCTAACCCTCCTCCCTCTGTCTTCCAAGTTTTGGGGCCATATATATACACCCTTGCCTAGGTTACACAGACATGGCATCCTACCAGGACCTGGTACATTCTTGGAAAACATTCTATCAGCAGGGTAACTTCTCCCATCACATATAGACTTCTGATGACTGTCATATACTGTTGACATGAAATTTATGTAACATCAAAGTCACAGTTTTGAGTGTACAACTCAGTGCTGTTGAGCCTATTCACAAGCTGAGGCAATTGCAACTTCTTGGTGGTTTCAGAATTTTTCAGAACCCAGGAATCCCTCCATATGGATTAAGTCATTATGGCTTTCCCCTTTTTCTCACACCTGATAACCTCCAGCCTACTTTCTATTCTTGTGGGATATCTCCTTTGGAACATAATAGGAAAAAGTTATTTGATAATCCATCTTTTTGTGTAGTCCTACTTTCCAGAACATGCTTTGAGGTTCATAAAAATTGTAGTATATGTTAGTACTTTATTTCTATTTACAAAAATATTTTTTTATATTATTCCATTGTATGAACACCACACGTTATTTATTCAGTAAGACACATTTGACTATTTTTAGCCCTTTGCTGTTAACAACAATACTGCTACAAACATTTGCATAACATTTGACTATTTTTAGTCCTTTGCTGTTACCAAAAATACTGCTACAAACATTTTTATAAGGTTTTATTTTCGTGTATACTTTTATTTTTCTAAGTTGTAAAGGTAGGAGTGGAATTGTTGGTGTTCTGATAATTGCATGCTTAATTTTGTTTTTTTAAACACTATAATATTTTCACAGGAGTTACAGTGCTACATTTTCACCAAGAGAGCATAAACTATTGCTACATGTCTTCAAAGTCTGTCTCAGTATGAGTGAGAACTTAGATGTTTTACCTTGCATTTCAGAAAACAACAACCGTGCTGTTGGCCATTTCCTATCTTCTTGCAGACATGGATTTTCATTCTTTCCCATTCTCTTTTATATTATTTCATTTATTTATTTTGCTGATTTTGAGATCTACTTGTTATTTACTTTATGTGTGTGAGGTTTTGTCTGAATGTATGTCTTTATACCATGTGCATGCAGCACCCAGAGAAGGCAGAGGAGTGTGTTCTCCTAGAACTGTACTTATAGATAGTTGTGAGCCATCATGTGTATGCTCAGAAGAGCAATCAGGACTTTTAAAGGGATATTCATTTCTCTAGTATTATTTATTTACTTTAAGACTGGGTCTCATGATCTATCGCTATTAGCCTGGAAATTGACATGTAGGTCATGGTGGCCAGAGTGTTGAAGGAAAGACGAATGTAAGATTGAACTTTTAATTTTTAAACTGGGATGTGAGAGATGGCTGAGTGGTTAAGAGCATTAGATGCTCTTGAAGAGGACAAAGGTTGTTCCCTACAACCACAGGGAAGCTTTCACAAGTGGTCATACCTGCAGCTACAGAGGATAAAGCAACCTTTTCATGCTTCATAGGTCATCATTCACATAGGTAGTAAACATATATACATTACATACTTAAATGCACACAAAACACACATACAAAATAAAAATGAAAAAGTCTTTAAAAGTTGTATTTACATATGTGCATTAGTGAAACTCTCTGGTGCTCTGATGACCACAGAGGGCAGAAAATACAGTTGAAATCTCAGAGTTGGAGTTGAAGTCTGTGCATCACCAGACCTTAGATTCTCTGCAAATGTAGTACATTCTCTTAACCATTTAATTATGTCTTAAGTATATGCTCCCCCCCCCCAACATACACCATTTCTTGATTATAGTTTTGGTTTTGCTATGTTCTAATAGTTCTTTAAATATTGTGAACATTAAAATCAGATACCTGTTTCATAAATGTTTAATTTTATCATGGAAGTTGGCCTCATACACTACCTCCAGCTTCTTTTACTGTGGGCTGAGCACATGAGGGTTTGTTTTCCTGAATGTGGGGCTTAAGACGTAGCAGAAGGAATCTGCCATGTAGCAAAACTTTGATTAGAATAAATGGGATGTCAATTTATGAACTAGTCTGCAATTAAGCCAACAGTATTCTAAATATGCAATGAAAACCCATTAATTCACAATGAATGATGAAGTCAATATAGTTGTGAATGTGGGTATTTTTCTTCCTTGGGCCAAGCTCCTAGAATAACAAACCCAAGACTCAATGTATATTTATAAGCACTTTGGTCATAAACTGTGACTTATTCTCTGAATAGTTCATAAATTAATATTCCATTTATTCTAAGTTCTGCTACATGGCAGGTTTCTTCTCAATTTCCATGTGTCTCTTCATTATGTGTCTTGATAGCCAAATCCTCCCATGGGTTCTATCCCAGTATCCTTCCTGCCTACCGGTTTCCCATTATCTATTCTAACTTTTCCTATAGGCCATAGTTAATTTTATTGACAAGTGATGCATCCATACAATGCACAAAATATTCTCTTAATAACTCCCCCTTTTAGTTCAATAAAAGTGTCATTTCCTTACAATAATAAACTATATACTTAAAATAGCAATTATGAAAACTATTAGGTAAGAGATATATTCACAATGGCCAGTTCACATGTATTTGGCAACTTAGAATAAAGTACTCTATTATCTGTCCTATCTATATGAGTTTAAATTTCTATACCTAAATCATTTTTGTCAGAACATGCATTACAAATTAAAAACATCATCTTATACCTAAAATTATTTTCTCAAATCCTAAATCAATTAAGCTTAATTTTGAGACTGCAACTATCTAGTCTTTAACTTCCTCAGAGACTTAAAAAAGAAATAATTATTACCTTAGTATGCAGGAATTTTAGAGCAAGCAGTATCCAAAACTACAGTAATGACAGAGAAAGCTAGGTGCCAGAACAGTTGCCCTAAAATCCTCTTTAACTTTGAAGAATCAATCTTTAGCCTTCTAGTCCAGAATATCTGACAGACTTCTTGGTAAAACAGAATTATGAAGGTTTGCTAGCCTTGGCTTGGCAAAGCTCAGCTGTTGACCTTTCTGCGTCCATGTTTGTCCAGTTTGGACAGCATTCTGTCTACATTGAAGCAAAGACAGTGATATGTCCATGGGCAGCATGCTGCATATGAAGCAAATTCCATATATTCTTTGATGTGTGTCATCTTCTTTGTTGTGAAATGGAGTTTCTGGAAAGAGCTCACTCACATGTCACTGTCATGAGGACTTGATAACTTAGATTATATGAAAAATAATTTAAGGTATATAAAATGAATAAAGAAGGCTTCAGATTTCTTCCCTTCACTATGTCACTATTATATTAAGACTACAAAGTTCAGAGATTGAACATTAATCAATGGAGTTCTGATAAGTTATTGGTCTAACGCTGGTAAAGCTTTATAATATATGATCCTCTTCACTGTCACAAGCTCATGATTTTAATTTTAATTTAATATGGACTTATTTTTCATATTATGCTAAAACTATATACATTCCGTCTTCTAGATAGATGAAAATAGCCACTTTTTCATGGCTTATAGTCATACTGAAAAGCAAGATAAAATGGACTTTTGTCCCTTCTGCTCCATGAAAGACTCCTATCTTCCCTGAGCTCAACTTAAAGAGCATCTATGCTTTAACCCAAAACCATTTCCCAAGTTTTGATTATGACACAAAAATATGAGCCTATTTACTTGTCTACTATATGGGTTTCAGTACAGATTACAAGCACTGGTAATACTAACCTCCAAAATTTCTCTTCCTCTATAAAAGTGACTCCAGGTAATTACACCTACTTGTTCCTGAGAATGGGGATTGCCCCTGTCCTTGGGATTCTTCATCTTCCCCAATTACAGAACAGTTTAATCCTGTCCTTAGTCTATATTTTTCTCAGATGAATTTTACTAAACTGCCAGACTGTTTCCAGGGATCACTTGAGGAATGCAAGTTTTTGACCTCTGAACCTCTTGAATGTTCATATAAACCTGTTGGTAGCGACCTTGTTTGCATGTTGACTGCCTTGTCAGCCTTAAGTTCTTACTTCCAAAGTCTTGGCCTTAGTGGAAAAGTAATAGCTTAGTTGAGATTTCTGTGGGAAATTGTTGAGGCCTCTATGGGAAAGTAGTACCCACAGTTAAGAACAAATAGCTATAGATCTTGTGGTAAGGTACCTAGTAACCCATTTTTGTTCTGTTTCTCCTGCTGAACTTTTTACCCAGCCAATATCCTGCTTTTGAGAACAGGTGTGTTTTTCCCGAAACAAAGCAATTTTGAGTCATCCCCCTTCTCATACCCTGCTTCTGTGGGCATAAAACCTGTCTGGGAACAATAAAATTTGACAGCTTAATCAATCAGACTTGTTGTCCATCCTTGAGTTTCTTGCCTCTCATTCTCTCCACAGGTGATTTCCCAGATCCTGTTCGACTCTCCTGTGGGTAGGGACATAAATCAGTACAGGCATTGTGATTGCTCACAGTCTTTTAGCTGGATCAGTTAATCTGTTGTTTCTGATAAATTCCCTATTGCCATGCTTTTGCCTAGCCTTTCAGGTTTCCAGAGGCCTGGTATTAGTGTCCTAGATGTAGTTACAGAAGAGAATATATTATCCACTGTTCCACTGACCAGGGTGAAATCCTAATTTAAAAGGAGACTTCCTGGCATAATGGAGATCTGGCTACCTATAATGTCAACTGACTCTGTACTCTCATCACCAGTTTAACTGGGCCTTAGTTCTGATTTTCCTAGTTGTGCTTTATGCCTCTTTAATTATAAACTTCATCCTATGGTTTATTCAAGACAGCATTAATACTGTTAAACTTACTGATTTGAGAGCAAAATACAATTTCTTACATAATAGAAGGAGTTGTAACAGCAAAGATTTGATTCAGGTACATATAGCCATGGTTCGGTGTTGGGAACACATAAAAGAAACTTATTCTAACTACTACCTGTTCACTTTCAGACTTCCTTTTATCATAGGATGATACTAAATTCGAGGTCCCAGGCACTAGGGTATCTGGGGACTTCCTGAACAGCTTCTATTGGATGGGAAATAGTTGTATGAATTCAGGCATCTAAAAGACAAATTGTAAGGGAACATCTGTCTGTGTCCAGACAATTCAAAGACAACTTTTCCATCCTATTGTAATTGTCAATCTAAGACCATGTTTCTAGGCCTAGGAATATACTCCTATTCTGATAGCTGGAAATTCCCTTGCTCAACTCATTATGTCAAAATAAAATTGGATAACTGCTGTGGATAGCCCTGGGGCTAATTATATTTGAGGTTAATTCCATTCCCCCTGAGTGGTTGAGAACAAGGAATGAGTCAGCACTCAGGTGATTTCCTGTAAACCTGCTTCCCACCTTAATTTGTAAAATAAAGGAGAGCTGATGACTAGGTAGATAAAAGAGAAGGTGGAGCAGAAAGTGGGAGAGAGCGAATAAGGAGAAAATGGAAGAGGGAGTGAAAGACCCACAGCGTGAGGACTCCCCCACATTCTGACTCAGGAAAGGTGACACCCCAAATCACTCATAAGAAATGGTCTTGCTGCAAACTGCAAGAGGACTTTTTATTTCAAGAGCACTCTCAGGCCCACAGTCATACACCACGTAGGGGTAGAGGACCATGGTGCCCAAGTAGCTGGGTAAAGGGGTATTTAAAGGAAGAAACCACAACTCAAGGGGGTGGGAAGGGTGTTGTTAAAAAATACCAAAAATACCAGTTAAGAGTCACAAGGAAGTGGAAAGTCAAGACAGTTTTCTAGGAGCCTCTAACAATAGCACTCTTGCCTAGCGGTTCCAGCAACAGTCAGGGTGGCCCAGTGTGACTTTCTTTGAATAAACACTTCCTGAACCCAGGAAGCAGGTGGATGGGGGAAATGTTGCTATGTTTTATGATTAGCATGCCTTGGGGCATTGAGTCACAAAGGTCACATTCTCAAGCCTGGGCCTAAAGGCCTAGAATTTTTGTTTTTACGTTATACTTTTTCAGGAGAGGACACAGAAGAGGAGGAGGAAGAAGAAAAAAAGCAGAGCAGAAACACATGCCTGGAGAAACTGCAAGTTCTAAGGGGTCTCATAAGCTATGGATGATTGTAGTGTAGCAGTAGGTCTGCCCAATCTAGGTGCACAGCATGTAATCATATTAATTGTGTTGTGTTTTCATTGACGGGCATATTTGGGTTGGGGAGATTTGCCACAACAAAATGTCACCCAACATATTGATTTGAATTCAACAATCCTGAGATAAAAATTCACTGACCCCCCAACCCCTGAATGGGGCTTGGGCAGTGACCTAGGCTGCAGCAGTATGGATTTGAAGCTGACTAGATTTAAAGGGCCTACAGAGAACAGCAGAGAGGCATCTATGCCTGAGAGAGTCTTTCTGTGTCTGTTTCCCTGTATTCTTCACTCCCCACCCTGCTTCCCCCATCTCTAAACAGGGATAGAGACAACTTGGATCTTTTCACATTCAGTTTCTCCCTGTGAATAAATAATTGTGAGACAAAGGTACAAAGGACTCCGGAAAAGGTAACTCATTTCTATAAAGAGAGAAATATAACTTTTTGATACTTGAAGAAGGTATAAAGATATAGTGTTCTAATAAGTATTATGGGATACCCATATTCTTTCTAATGTGGGCTCCACAGGAATTTTGGGTTTAAATCTTGGTTTGACAAGCTGTCTCTTATAAGGAGCAGTAGTACCTAAAGATGGGAAATTTCACCTGCAGCTCAGAACCAGATAAGGAATATTAGTCACTGAGTCCAAGTAGTGATAATTGCCTGCTATGGACAGGTATTAATAATAGAAGTCTGTTGCTCCAGGTAGAGAGCATAACAGATAGATATTATAATGGGGAACAATTAAGTAAATGTCTGTGGCTCAAGGTAGAGAGCACCCTAATAAGTCTTATGGGATACTCATATTCTGTCTAACATGGGCCCCATGGGAATTTTGGATTTAAATCCTGGTTTGATAAGCTGCTTCTTATAGGCAGGTATAGAAAGGAAAGGAAAGCAGAAAGGAGAGGAGAGGAGAGGAGAGGAAAAAGGAGAGGAAAGGAAAGAGGAAAAGAGAGAAAGGAAAAGAGGAAAGTAAAGGAAAAGAAGAGTAAAGTACAGGAAGGAGAGGAAAGGGAAACAGAAAGGGAAACGGAAAGGGAAATGAAAGGAAAATACAAGCATGAAATAATTGTTTTAAAGATGGTATAATAAAGTCTACAGGAGACTCATTCTGTCTAATGTGGGCTCAACAGGAATTTGGTGTTTAAATCCTGACATGACAAATTAGAAAGGCCTAAATAGGATAAAATATGTATAATTTTGATTATTGTGGTTTTATTGTTCCTCTGGGACAGAGGGCAAGCTACAGGTTTTCCTGGTTACCAGCTAAAGGATATGCTGATTTGGGGAAAAAGTTTTGTCTTTGTGTTTTTGGAAAAGGTGATTAAGGTATTTACAACTTCCAGAGTTATATAGATCAGATTTGATAGAGGGAGATGCCCTGAGAACTAGACAACAGAGAATGAAACAAAAAGTTTATCTTGATGATACTAAAATTTTGTTTTGAGATTTATATGTTACAGAATATACAGCATTGGTGAATTTCAATGTCAGATATGCTGATCTGACCTTCCTAAACTCCCGATGTCATTGTTTTTCATCTGGATCCAGTGAGGACACAGACATCAGAGAGTAATACAATCATTGGTGGGGCCTTCTTAAGGCCAACCAACTCCCCCAGTTTTCCTACCCTTCCACCTCCCTTTAAAACATCTCAGTGACCATGTTCAGCTTGACGAAGTTATGAAGCATTGTCGTCCCTGTTTCTTAGGTTTTGGAACTTGGAATGGTTACTATAGGTTGTCTTTGATACTAAAAATGTTGATGTATAAGACTTGAACGCAGTCCCTCTATTGCTGTTATTATAAACTGATCTGAGATGTTTAAGCCTGTGAGTTAAGGATCAAACAGGAAATTCATGGCTATGAGTTTATTGTTAGGGTGTTCTCAGTTTTTTAATTAGAAATGGCTGAGAGTAGTGAACAGAGAACGGTCTAGGTTACTTTACATAGTTGGTTTACAAAAATGTCAGAAGTTCACAGAATGTGACATTTAATATTATTCATTCACTTGTTGTTGAGACCAGTCTGCTCCTGACAGCTTTCCCTGTCTTGGATTCAGAGAAGAAACTGAGCATCTTTGTGTTACTCCAGTTGTGGTAAAACAGCCACTAGGCAAGAATTGCCTCATTCATCTACAGAGGTAATACTGTCCAAAGACAGGACACAATTACAGGATAGGACAGCTTGATTCTGCCAATACAGAGTAGGCTAGTCCTTAATATTCCTGTTTCTCTAAGTTTGTCAGATGACCCTCACCTGTAGGCTAAAGACTGGTGCTCCAACATTGCTGAAGTAAGAAGCTGTCCATGTAATCAGAGGTCTCTATGGATTAGCCAAGTTTTGGAAGCTGTTTTAGGATTTCTATATATTTTCAGTTAATATCAGTTGTTCTTGGATTTCTGATGGGGTTGAAAAACTACATAGTCTCCTAGCCAACTCAGGCTTTTTAATTTGAAAGGACAGATTTGAGAGGATGGTTTTCAAATGGCATTCAATCCAAAGCCAAGACATAGGCAGATATAGAGTTATAAGTCTTTTAAGTAAGAATAGATGACAGAGCTTCTGTTTAATACCAAACATGATGGACTCGGTGTTAGGTCTCTTGTACTTTATAATTACAAAATAATAATAGTTTTGTTCAATTATATCTGAGATAAAATAGTCCTTTAATTGGGCAGAAAGGGAGAAATGTTGTGGGTTGCCCTGGGGATAACTATATTTGATGTTAATTCCATTCCCACTGAGTGGTTGAGATCAAGGAATGAGTCAGCACTCAGGTGATTTTCTGTAAACCTGCTTCCCACCTTAATTTGTAAAATAAAGGAGAGCTGATGATTGGGCAGTTAACAGGGAAGGTAAAGCAGAAGGTGGGGGAGAGAGAAGAAGGAGAAAATGGAAAAGTGAGAGGACACAGAAGAGGAGGAGGAAGAAGGAGAAAAGCAGAGCAGAAACACATGGCCTGGAGAAACTGCAATTTCTAAGGTGCCTCATAAGCTATGGAAGATGGTAGTGTAGCAGTAGATCTCCCCAATCTAGGTGCACAGCATGTAATCATATTAACTGTATTGTGTTTTCATTGCCAGGGCATATTTGGGTTGAGGAGATTTACAGTCCACCATGCTCCCCTTTTGGTTTGTGGTCTCTTCACTGTCATAGTTCAGCCAAGTCTGCTTTGTGGTTCTGATAGATCAGTAGTGGCTTGATTTTAGTAACTTTTGTCATCCACATTGGCCTGGTGTTTGAGTTATGTTGGATATAAATTGCATTAAGTGAAACCCACAACAATATCCCCAGCATGCATATATATGTGCACATATCTGCTCATATACATACAAAGTAAATGAAGTGTGATTAATACCTAGAGCTAAGAGATGGTTCATCGGTTGAGCACATCGACTGCTTTTCCAGAAGACCAGACCTTGGCTGCTAGAACCTAGAGCCATTTATAATTTCTGTTCCAGAAGATCCAATGCACACTTCTGGCCTACAATGTATCAAGGTTGTATATGGTGTACATACATTCATGTAGGCAAACATGCACATATGTATAATCAAATAAGGAAATCATTTTAACAATTAAAACAACAACAGCAATATAAAGAAAAATAGGTCTCTCCTGTGTTGCTCTTTGTGTCTCTGTCTCTGTCTGTGTGCGTGACTGCGCATTTGTGTATACAGGACACCCTTTCATGTCATTCCTCAGGAGGCCTCCACCTATTTTTCTGAGGAAGTGTCTCATATTGGCCTGAAAATAGCAAGAATCTTAGGATGGTTGACATTCAGGGATCTGACTGTCTCTACCTGCCCAGTGCTAAAACATTATAAACACTCACCATCATGGCTAGAAATTTAGCTTGTGCTCTGGGGTACAAATACTGGCCATAGAACTTACAAGTTAAGAACCTTAGTGACTGAGCTATTTCAGCCCATTTTTGTACTTGTCTATCATATATTTGTCTGTCTGTCTATCTGTCTGTCTATCCATCTATCTATCCATCTATCCATCTATCCATCCATCCATCAATCCATCAATCCATCCATTTTATTACTTATTTATTATGTATGGATAGTTTTCCTGCACGTATATTTGCATAAGAGGTCATCAGATCGCTTGAAACAGAAGTTACAGATATGATCCTCCATGTTGAACTTGGTTCTTTTGGAAAAGCAGCTAATACTCTTAAATGTTGAGCCATGTTCTCAGAAGACCCACAGTACTATAATTTTTAGAACATAGAATCTCATTATATGTTCCTAGCTGAAATAGATAGGTGAAACAAAGTCATCTAGAAGTTTTTGAAATCTTGCTGGTTCTGCATTCCAATTTTTGAATTGCAGGCATGTGACACCATGTCTGCTATAGAAACATAACTTTAAAACACAGGATAAAATGATATAAACACATCAAACACTTCATGTAAAATGATGCACTGTCTGCCAGTTATGATAGCCCATGTCTTTTGTATAAGCACTTGGAGGCAGATCCAGATAAATCTGTGAGTTCAGGAAAGACAGGGCTGCATAGTAATTCATCCTTTAAAACAAATCTGGACTAGTCAGGGCAAAGAGTTGTTCTGTTGACAAGCATGGAGAAAGGTAGCTCTACCTTCCTTAACTGGTTGTTGCAATCACCTTATACCCTAAATGAAATCTACACTAGTTACTTCATATCGTAGAAACATGACTTCCAGAACAGAGGGGAGCAGAGCAAGTATGGTATGAAAGCATACATACACATGCACTAAATAACAATATTAATCAATTAATAAATAAATAATTATAAGGACTGAAGAGGTGGTTTATTGGTTAAGGACACATACTAGTCTCCTTTGAGTTCAAAGCACTCTCATTGGTTAATTCAGAATTCTCTGCAACTACAGCTCCTGAGTATGTGAGTCACTCTTCTACTCTGCACAGGAAACTATACACAAATGCATATACCTCCTCTCAGGATATTTTTAATAAGTCATTTAATTTTTTCAAAAAAATAATTTAGGTCTGGGGAGAAGACTCATAAGTCAAGACCTCTGGATGGTCTTGCTGAAGAACCAGGTTCAATTCCCGGCTTTGGATTAGAGGCTTAGAATTGTCCTTGAAGTTCAAACAGATTCCACACACTCTTCTGAACTCTTTGGGAATGTGATGTACAGACATATACACCAACCAATCAACTAACATGAAATAAAAATGAAAATAATTAATTGAAACAGAAAATGGTATTCTGGTCAGGCCTTTGCTGCACCTCTACAATTGAGGCACTCAGATGATGGAAGCAGGAAGTTTAACAATTCAGATCCATTCTGGCTTGCATCAGGAAGGAAGAAAGGAAGGAAGAAAGGAAGGAAGGAAGGAAGGAAGGGAGGGAGGGAGGGAGGGAAGGAGGGACGGAGGGAGGAAGGAAGGAAGGAAGGAAGGAAGGAAGGAAGGAAGGAAGGAAGGAAGGAAGGAAAATAGAGGGGTTTTTGGATCTTTCAGATTTCCTAGAATTGAGATATTTGATACCACATGACATGTTTGTTATAACCCATGGAAAAAAAACAGGTTAAAGTAGGGACATATGTATATAGAGGCAGGTCACCAAAAGTTCACATCCAGCTGGAATTTAGCTTTGTGTCTAGCATTGTGGAGATCAGTAATCATCCTGTGCTGATAAGGATAAGATAAATATTGTCAATTCGAAATCAGTTGTTTAAATTCAAGCATTCCATGTAGTGTTTGTATAAGAAGGAAAAATAATTGATTACTAATGAGGCAAGGTTTGAGAGACTGAAGCTTATTGATTAGATGAAAACCTTGAAAATATGGGTCCACAAACCATGCCCAGCCATTTTGTCTTTGTTTTGATGTTGGTTGCTGCTACATCCACTCTAATAGTGACAAGCATGACAGGCCTCAAAAACCTGGGCACTGTCCCAAGGCAAAAAGTTCACGGAAACTTAGTCTCCTGGAATCGTGGCATTTTGTATAAAGAATGCTCTAATGTCCTTGCTTTAGTTGGTAAACGGATCTGTGTGCTTTCCCTTAATATTGCTTTATTACAAGTGCTCCTAAGGATTGATATTTTGACATATAGCTAAGTTAGATTCTAGGCAGTCCTTGATCCACAATCCTTGATCCGACCTTGGGCATGGATAGCTAACTCACTGCCCTACACAGAAATTTACCATTATCTAGGAAGAAGGAAGTTTGTGACCTAAAGAGGAACCAGAGTAGATACTTAGAACTATAGATTGCTGAGTTACACACATACACAAGTATTTACAATGGCCTAGGGGGAAGGTTGACTATACAATAGACTAGAGTAGGAACTATGGCAAGGGCATGAAGCCCTAAGATTAAGTGGACCTTAGGTGGATCTGTTTTTGATCCCAGTTGTTAACATTGAGTTTTACCCCAGTTGGTTCCTGCCAGTTCTTCCATATTTGTATTCCTTTGTTTTGTGTAAGAACCCAGTAACCTCTTTGTACCTTGCCGGTGTGTCACCCAACTTCCCTATTTTCTTCTGTATAAAACGTTTGATTCTCGATTTGACAAATTACATTCAGATACACACTCCCTTGTGTTGAGTCTGTCTGTCTATTCCCGTGGACAGCTTACCCACCTGCTCCAGAGACTCGTTCCACACAGACAAGGGACCCAGAGGGTCTGTGGCAGTTTGTTCTAAAGATTTGTTTAAATATTAAGGTGTTTTCATTGTAGACAAAGTTGCTGTTTTGTGATAAACATTTGTTTATATTTATTTTTAGGAGTGTTTTGTCTGCAGATATGTAAAGTGTATTGCAGGTATCCCTGGTACCAGCACAGGGAAGAAGATGGTATTGCATCCCTGGAAATGGCTTTAGGGCTGGGTATTGACACCAGGACCTCATGCATGCTAGGTAAGCACTCTCTCTCCCATTTCGCTATGCACTAATGCCTAAATTTTTTGTTTACTTATTTTGTTTTGAGTCAGGGTAACTCAGTGTAACCCTGCCTGTTGCCAATCCAACTACATAGACCATGCTGACCTAGAACTCTGAGATCTCCCTACTTCTCCCTCCAAAGTGGTGAGATTAAAGCTATGTACCACCACACTCATGTGAGACACAATTTTTTTCTGTAAAGGTTTAGAAGGAAACCTTTAAAAGAAAGATGAGGTACAGAGTAGCAATTCAGAAGAGAGGGCAGTCTGTGCAGAGAGTTTCAGAAAAGTGTGGAGAAGTTCAATGTATTTGACAGCTGTGAAGTGGGTAAGCATGGGGATGATACAGTACACTGAATGCAAGAGGGCCACAGCCTGAAGATCTGGGATACAGAGAGAACAAGGATCAAAAGTTTGGGGAAGGGGAAGTTTAATGCCTATATGGAGGAGAGAGAGAGAGAGAGAGAGAGAGAGAGAGAGAGAGAGAGAGAGAGAGAGAGAGAGAGAGAGAGAACACAATGAAGAAGTGGTTAGGTGGAATCTCATTGCAGAGAAGACCCTGTCAGACTGGAGAGTAGGAAAATATGTGGAATTTTGGATTTGGTTCAACAGAGCAGCAGTCAGCCTGTGAGCAATTTGCCTGACTAAAGAGATTGATTTAAGACTCAAGAGAAACATGCAGCATGTGCAGGATCCATGAGACAGATAATGAGAACTGCCCAGCCATGGAGGTGTTCTGGATAGTCCAGCAGGTATTTAAAGGTGTATTTATATGTGTTGGTTGTTGAAGCAGTTTGCAAGTCAGAGGGCAAAGAAACTGACAAGAATACATGGATTCAACATAAGGCTAAAGACAAAAGCCCAGTTCTTAGTTGAGAAGAGTACAACATATAAGGTGATTAAAAGTGTCAAATTAAACCCAGGTATAGTGTTGTTGACTCAAGCTTACAGGAGGCTAGTGTAAGTGGATCTTTGTAAGTTTGTGTTATCCTGTCTATATGGTCACTTTCAGACCATACAAATTCACACAAAGAGAGACATACAACAAGCACACAAACACAGAGATGGGGGAAAAGGGGAGGGGTGGAGAATGAGATGGAGGGAGTTTTGAAGAGTGAGAGAGAGATGTTGAAGTTATGATTCACATTAGAGACCATCTAGTCAACTTTTGGGCACCTGAGGTTCTAGAGTCTGTGAAATGTAGGTCATGTATGTGTACAGAGGAGTAAGGGATACATTATTGTCTGGAGTGAATTTTCAGGAGCTACTTTTGATAATGTTTCAAATTATACCAGTGCGGCAGTTATTATGATATGGATTATTATGGTAAAAGAGGCCAGGCATCCAGGGGCAACAATTTAGCTCTTCCACTTGGATGGGTTTACAAACTAATGGAGTAAAAATCATTCCAACTCTTACACAGTTGTCAAAAAAAGAGTTTTTCTCCCTTAAGACATAGCTGAAAGAGGAGCCAGCATTCAATTATTTCAAGACACTTAACCTTTTCACCTCAATGTCCTTATGCATAAAATGGGACCATTATGTAATATCTGATAAGGGCCAAAACAGCAGCTTCTGATCTAAGACACACAATGAATAAATACAAGTCAGCAATGGTTTTGCTGCAGGAAATGCTCAGGCTGTGTCACCAGGCAGGAGCGTGGTCTCCTGAGTCACTGCAAGTCACCCAGATTGCAAGCCAGAAATCCAAGCACTTGCTGTCACTAAGCTAAGATGGTGTTGCCTGGATCCTGGTAGATCCTGTCTATCTGACTTCTGTTCTGGAGTTATGATTCCATGTCACTAAAGAATCAGATCTACAGCCTTAATCTCAGCAACTATGCCTTTTGTTTTTGTATAAACAAGGTGAGTGATCAGTAGATAGGCACAAGGAAGGTGACCTCTGTTATTGATGCCTGGGTTCACATCTGTAAAGCAAAAAAAATGTAAGGGCAAGTATTTGGGATTTGGGCGCTGATCTTCATTGGAGCAAAGGCAGCCCTGTGTCTTTGGTGAGCTTTCAGGGAGAACTGTGCAGTATTGGGCTTTATGCTGTATTTGTTAAAATCATAGCAGAGGTTGCTTTAGCCTTCAGCAGCTCACAGTCAGGCTAGCCTGTCCCTGAAGATATGAGCATCACACTCAGGTGTTCATTCCTTCATACAGTTACCTCACAGCACTCAGTATGCCTGAGTTTGAAGTAGACTGACTTGTTCACACTTATGAAACTTGTTTTCCAGTGGAGAAACATAACATAAAGAAATAAGGGAAGCATGTTGACAAAAGCCATTTAGGATGTTATGCAAGTGAGTGAGTTTTCTGGAGATGATCCACCATTTTTGTATGGCTTTGATGGATATGCTCAGTGAGGCACTGACCCCAGAGACTTCATGCCAGGATTGTTTCTTGATGGTGATAAGCCATACTTGCCACTATTACATAGCCTAATGATTCCTGAGCATCAATCCATCCTACTTGGCAAATTTCTTGCCAATTAATATGAAGATGCACTCACATATATCAATACTATGTATATATATATATATATATATATATATATATATATATATATATATATATATATATATATATGAGTTTATGGAATTTGATTTGGCTCAATTAATTTTAGGAAGAAATTATAAGGAAGTGGTTTTAGTCATTTTGCCAGCAAAGTGTTATGAGTTAGATTCAAGAATAGAATGTGTCCCCTCCTCATAGAAAAGTAAGTAAGGGCTGCATAATAAGGAGTAAAATAAGATTTCATAAACTGCAATAACAGAAGAAAGAGACTTGGCACAGATGTGTGACCAAGAATAATCATTTATTCTTAATCAGGTCCAAGGATGAGGCAACGAGTTTGCAGTATGATAAAGCAAGGCCATATGAAACCGTTACTTGGAACTTATAATGAGTTTATAGAATGAAACCCTGCTTTGAAATTGCAATCAACATCATTCTATGACTAATTTGTGTACCATTTTATCTGTGATGTAATTTTTATGAATGTTTGTCTAAGAAGGTATAAGAAGACAGAGAAAAAAACTAAAGCATGGTTGTTGAGGCTCTGCTCCCTCTAACAAGTGTGTGTGTGTGTTTCTCTCTCTCTCTCTCTCTCTCTCTCTCTCTAGGTCTGTATTTGTAACTTTCTTTATTTATGACTTAGGACAAGGTAAGTAAAGAGTCCATGTTTCTTTTCTAATCCCCTACTGCAAGTAGCTAGAGTCAACTGCCATAAGGCACCAGCTTCTGGCTCCAGAATAACAAGAGAGGGTAAATTGACAGAAGAATCAGCTTCTGATGCTGCATCCCACCTCAGTACCTGAATGTCATGGTGGGACCCTGGTAACATGTCAAATTGTGATGTATGTACTGGAGACAGAAATGACACTTGTAAGAAGATGAAGCCTGAGGTATGAGCTTGTGCTTGTAGTAAGTTACAACAGAATTCACCAAGAAATTGACAACTGAGTCCTTAAAAGAGCTGAAGTGGAGTAGAGAAGATGCCACATGGATGTGTGGTCAAAGGAACAGTAGATGCAAAAGCCCTGAGCCAGGAATATCAGTGCCCAGATCAGTATACCAGGAGCAGAGGGAGAGAGTAAAGTAAGGCTAGCCACACATGTTGGGGCTTTTAAGCCTAGTTTGAGGACTTGGGATTGGACTGGGAGCTTGAGGGGAGATGGGTAGCAGAATTTAGCTACTTAACATTTGTAAAGATTTGTTCTATGCCTATTGTGGTAGACAGAGTCTGTAGAGAACTAGTTCTTGGGAGTAATTTCCCAATATTCAAGAGACAAAAGAAAGAGGATCTCTGCAAGTTTGAAACCTGCCTGATCTATATGGCAAGATCCAGGTCAGCCAGAGCTACATGTGGAGACCTATAAGTAATAATATGTATTTAGTTAAAATTTAAAATGAAGTTAAATAATCTTTCTTTAACAGTAGATAGTCATGCAGATGATTCAAGTGATTAGTGAAACAAAAGCTGTGTCTGTTATTAGAAAGAAAGGGACTGAGGAACAGAGTCACAAAGGTTACAAGGATTGTAGGTTGCTTATTGACAAAAACAACTTGAGGTGTTTTCCTCAGGACCTTGATGGGACTAGATTTGTTAGAGGTAAATGTTTATTTTCTTGATAAATCTTCTTTAAAAGTTTTCCAGTGTAAGACTGTGCTCAGTGTTCTGCTATGATATTCTCTGGCTTCATTCTGTAGCTAGTTGGTTGTTTCTTTGTCTGTTGATAAGTTGAAGAGTGTTTAGGGCCAAATAATATCCATGGAGAGAGACCCCAGGAGATCAGGAATTATGATTAGGGACATGAGATCCTGTATGTCTTGTCCCACCAGTATTCCTTTTGTCTTAATTAATGTGTTGAGAATAAACTTTTGATGTCACAGGAATTGAGAAGGTAAACTTGAGATATTGAACACCAGAGAAGCCTGTGGCTCAGAGCTATTACTGTAGTAACACTGTCACTATAGTAACAGCTGTGTGCTAACATGAAATGTGGAGAAGTTGTAGGATTTTGAAATATTTGAGGGTGACATCACAGATTTATATATGGTGTGAGAGACCAAGGGGGCAGAGATGACTGTGCAGGCAGTTGTGGACTAAGATAAGTAAGAAGTAAAGTTTGGTTTGTTGTTGTTGTTGTTGTTGTTTTTCCAAGATGGGTAGTTTGGAAGACTACTTGTTATGTGTATATGAGATGGGGGAGATGGGTAGGGAGGCAGTAAGTGTGGAGATGGAGGGAGGGACAGAGAGTGGGAGAGAAGGAGAAAAAGAGAGGAGGTAGGAGAGAGAGGGGGAAGGAGAGAGGGAGACAAGCTTAATCATACACACAGAGAGACAGAAACAGAGAGAGAGAGAGAGAGAGAGAGAGAGAGAGGGAGAGAGAGAGAGAGAGAGAGAGAGAGAGAGAGAGAGAGAGAGAGAGAGAGGTACAGAGATTATTCTTTTAAATAAAACAATTTGTCACAAGCCAGTCATCCCAGCACTGGGCAGGGAGAAGCAGTAATATCATGAGTACACACCACGCCAACCTGAAGGCATTGCCAGTCCCTTATCAAAAATAAACTAAAATTGGATTCAGAATTTGACCCTACTTAAATTAAGGTTCTTTATTATTGTTTAGTTATTGATTTTGTTAGTTTGGGCTAATGTGTGTGTGTGTGTGTGTGTGTGTGTGTGTGTGTGTGTGTGTAGGTCAGGACATGTAAATGTGTGACAAGAATTTTGGGGATACATTCCTTTTCTTCCCCTGTATGGGTCTTGGAAATTGAACTCAGGTCCTTATGCTTGGCAGCAGTAGTTCCATGATAACATTGTCTATTGCCTTCTTTAATCCCATAGCCCTAGTAACCTACAATTTTCCATGTAAACTCCTGATCCTCTTTCCTCTGAATCTTAAGTACTGGGATTAAATCATGGGCACTATGCCTAATTATTTGGGTTTTTGGAGATAGTGTTTCATGTAGAAAAGTTTGTACTTCATCTTGATATGCAGCTTAGGACAACCTTTTTCATTTTCCTTTGCCTCTATTTTATTTTTCTTACTTTGCTATTTTCTGTTAAGATAGAATCTCCCTCAGTGTGTAGCCAAGGCTGTGTTGGTACTTAATATGTAGTCTATAGTCTAGCCTAAAATCCCCAGTGATCCTTTTGTCTCCACCTTGTGAGTACTGAGATTACAGGAGTCACAAATCCAGGGTTCCAGAAGTAACCTTGAACTCGTGTTTTTCCTGCTTTCCAACTTTCAGGGTTATATTACAGTTTCCAGTTCCCAGTGTGGAGTTGATGCTGACTTTGAATTAAGGATCCTGTATCCCACTTCTGGATGGTTGAAATTACTGACATGTAAGGACATGTGAGGCATACCCAGTTTTGGATTCTATAAATCTAATACTGTATACAAAATGGTAGGTGATACAGAATTATTTGTAGAGGTGAGGACTGTAAATCAGAGTGCTTGAACTCTTGCTACTTTAATGTCCTGTCCTACCATGTAAAAGGGTAAAGTCACCTCAGGAGTTGAAAAAGTGTTAACATAAAAACAAAACAAAACAAAACAAAACAAAACAAAACAAAACAAAACAAAAACTAGGCCTTTAGTCCCAGGGTTGAGAATATGACCTTTGTGGCTCAATGCTCCAAGGCATGCTAATCATAAAATAGAGAGCAGACATTCCTCCACCCACCTGCTTCCTGGGTTCAGGGAGTGTTTGTTCAAAAAGGGTCACCCTGACCATTCATGGAACCCCCTATGCAAATGTGCTATTGTTAGAGGCTCATAGAAACTGTCTGGAGAAATAACCACACAATTATCAAGTATTTTTCCTTTGGTATTTTCCAACAATGCCCTCCCCACCTCCTTGAGTTGTGGGTTTTTTTTTCTTTTAAATAACCCCTTACCCAGATACTTTGGGCCCCAAGGTTTTCTACCCCTGTGTGGTGTATGACTGTGGGTCCCAGAGTGCACCTGGAATAAAAAGTCCTCTTGCAGTTTGCATCAAGGCCATTTCTTGTGATTTGGGGTGTCTCCTCTCCTGAGTTAGAATATGAGGGAGTCCTCATGTTGTGTGTCTTTCAGGGTGACTATGCCAGTTGTGGGGATACCTCAGCCCCTGGAGTGGATTGGCCAACCAGGAAACAATCAAGCAGAGACAGTGAGAAAATACCGTGAGGGGTAGAGTCAGTCATGAAAGTTCAGTGTCCTGGAAGACAGTGAAGAAAATTTTTCCTGAGGAAGAAAGCAAGTCAAGAGTATTGCCTCATGCCTGCAACTGCAGGGCTGTGGTGGACCAGGAAGTCAAATGGCTTCAAGTTGAAAGGCCGATTTGATTATATAGTTAGGAGTGAGATTGTAGTAAATCGTGCATATTCTTGAATGGTACCATGAAAGACCTTGGGAGGAGTCCCTCGCTCAGGCCTCAGGACAATAGTGGACACCCAAGAACTCATTAGAGACCAAGCTTGTTGCAAACCACATGAGGCTTAATAAAGGGGAAAGCCAGAGCTCTGGGGATGACTCATATCCCACACAGGGGTAGAGGAGTCGACCTCGAGGGTAAAAGGGTAAAGCCAGAGCTCTGGGAATGACTCATAACCCATGCAGGAGTAGAGGAGTTGACCTCAAGGGGAAAAGGGTCCCAGTTTTTATAGGCCCTCAGGGGGGAAAGGAGAAGGGGAGAGTAGGGGATTTCCAGATATAAACAATGCCTATTCTCAAGAAATGGGTATGGGAGGGGTACACGGAAAGAGCCTGGTGAAGGTGTAGCAACTCCAGGTTGGCCTGGATGTGGTTTCTGGGGAGATTTTCTGACTCTCTCTTAGCAGCCAATATCACAATCGCCTAGCAGTGAGGTGCAACAGTGGGCACACACCTGGGTTCAAGGAACGGTCAGAACATTGGCAGACACATGGGTTCAAGGAACGGCCAGAGCACTGTGCACCTCTATTTTTCTAAATCAGTGAAGCTACTTCTACTAACAATGAAATCTATTTTGCCAATTTCAGGGCTTCTGTGACCTTTTACATTCTTTCAGGATCTTTCATTTTTATCCTTTCCCACTTCCTTTCTTATGATTTTTTTAAGTCGTTGATGTCCTTGCATTGGTTTACCTTAGATATGTTTGAGGTCTTTGCTGAGTATTCTCTTGAAATTTGTTCAACTTGCAATGGTTTGCTGGTCTTTGCTTATCTTCCCTTGTTCTGATTTTGTAGAGAAAAATGTGACAAAATATTTCTTATGATTTTCTGGATACTTCTTACTGGAAAGGAGAAGGGGGAAGTAGGGGATTTCCAGATCTAAACGATGTTTATTCTCAAGAAATGGGTATGGGAATGGTACAAGGAAAGAGCCTGGTGCAGGTAGGTGTAGCAACTCCGGATAGGCCCGGCTGTGGTTTCTTGGGGAGATTTTCTGACTCTCTCTTAGCAACCAATATCACAAACAACTGGCAGTGAGGTGCAGCACTGGGCAAACACCTGGGTTCAAGGAACGGTCAGAACATTGGCAGACACACGGGTTCAAGAAGTGGCCAGAGTACCTCTATTTTTCTAAATCAGTGAAGCTATTTCTACTAACAATGAAATCTATTTTTCCAATTTCAGGGCTTCTGTGACCTTTTACATTCTGTCAGGATCTTTCAACCCCACCTAAAAATCAATCAATCAAACAAACAAATAAACACAACAAACCCCACCACCAGATACAAAAGAAAGGAAGATAGGAGGTTGTTAATCCTCACATAGATAAGTCTTTTTTGAGCAGATTGGGAATTGATCAGTAGACCCACCCATGTGTATATGGGCTGAGAAAATAAGTTAAAGGTTGATTTTAATGTGGGTTAAAGAGAATCACAGAGAATCAGGTCCTGGGAGGCTTCTTCATATTCCAGGGCTTCTAAAGCCAGGCTCATAGAGGATGTGAGAATGATGCTGCCCTCTCCAGCACTAAACTTGTTGCTCACAAAGTTGTGTTGTGTTGGGAAGACCCAGCTCCAGGTGCAGGGGTAAATCAATTTACCAGAGCAGAACTAACTTAAAGTTTTAATGAAGTATAGACACAGTGAACAGAAACATAGCAGGCTGATTCTGTGAGAATTGTACTCTAGCAAGGAGTGGTGGCACTTGTACTGCAGTTAAGAGAAGCTACCTTGCCTTGCTTCATTATGCCCTCTGTTTTGGTGTTTGAGCAAACAGAGGTAGGCAGTTCACATTTTGTTAGGCAGTGAGTCAGTTAATAGCAATTGTCCTCTGTGAGGCTGGACACTTGGGGTGCAGGCACTTTAAGCACTCGTTGTATGTAATGTATCACAGCTCACTCTGTCAGGAGGCAAAACCCAGGGGTTTTGTTTTTCACTTTTAGCCTTTGTCTGTGTGTGCCTCAGGCACTTCATGAACCTCATCATGTTCCAGGCAATCCTCTTGCTTCAGTTTTCTGAGTGGTGATAGTACAGATTTATGTCACTGAACCTGGCTCCCTGGTTTGTTTTATGTGTTTTAAACTTACTATGTAGCCAAGCAAAACGTTGAACTTCTAATCCTGATTTTTCCTTCCAAGTCCTGGGACCATATGTGTGCACCTATTGTCTAGGTTATACAATGCTGAGGTCCTATGCAGGGTTTATTCCATGATAAACAAGGCTTCTATTAGCAAGGAAACTTCTCCAGCCTACCACGGCCTTCTGAAGCTTGTTAATATCTGCTGGAGAGAGTTGAGCAAGAATCCTTCTATGCTCTGTTAGTGTTGAGGTGAAATTCATGTAAATGGAGGTTTACCATTTTCAGTTCACAGTTCAGCAGCATTGAGCCTGTTCACAAGTTGAGAGAATCTGATCTTCTCCGTGATTTCAAAAATTCTCATACCTCAGGGAACCCTTCATATTGATTAAGTCATTTTTTTCCTTTCTCCTCCTCACTTCTGATAACCTCCAGGATATTTTCTATTCTTGTAGGATGTCTTACTCTGTATATAACATGTAAAAGGTATCCCATAATTTATGTCTTTTGTGGAGGGTTTTTTGAAACAGGCTTTGAGGTTCATCCTGGTTGAGGCATGCTGCATCATACTATATATAGAGGACTAGTGTTCCATTATGATATTATAGCACAGCTTAGTTATCCATTAACAGATTTTTTTTGCCATTGCTAACAATATTACAGAAAACTTTTGTGTAAAGTTTTCGCTGGTTCTGCATTGACTTTGTTATAAATGTAGAAGTGGAACTCCTCAGGCATTATGTCACTATGTCATTATATTACTGTCCTACTTTTTCACAGGGGTTTTCTTGTTCTATTTCCACCAATAGGGCACAGGTATTCCTATTTCCCTTGCTTTGGAAGTCTGTCCTGATGTGAATCAGAACTTTGTTGATTTATCTTGCATTTAGTAAATAGCAAAGCTACTGTTGGCCATTTCCTGTCTTCTTGCAGACATGTATTTTTGAAAGACTCTGAGAGGAGCCCCTCACTCAGGCTTCAGGACAATAGCAGACACCCAAGAACTCACGAGAGATAAAGCTTGATGCAAACCACATGAGGCCTTATTCAGGGAAAGCCAGAGTTCTGGGAATGACTCATATCCCACACAGGGGAAAGAGGTCCCAGTTTTTATAGGCCCTCAGGGGGGAAAGGAGAAAGGGTGAGTAGGGGATTTCCAGATATAAGCAATATCTATTCTCAAGAAATGGATATGGGAGGGGTACAGGGAAAGTGTCTGGTGCAGGTGTAGCAACTCTGGATTGGCCCGCCTGTAGTTGCTGATGAGATTTTCTGACTTTTTCCCAGCAACCAATATCACAAACACCTGGTAGTGAGGTGCAGCAGTGGGCACACAGCTGGGTTCAAGGAATGGTCAAAACATTGGCAGACTTACGGTTTCAAGGAGTGGCCAGAGCATTGTGCACCTCTACTTTTCTAAATCAGTAAAGCTAGTTCTGCTAACAATGAAATCAATTTTGCCAATTTCAGGGCTTCTGTGACCTTTTACATTCTGTCAGGATCTTTCATTTTCATCCTTTCCCACTTCCTTTCTTATGATTTTTTTTTAAAGTCGTTGTTTTTGATATTTATTTGTTAGTTATTTTATCAGTATAATCATTTTGCCTATATTTGCCAAAAACAAGCTTCAACAAGAAGAGGGGTAATGAGAGAAGGGGATTCTGAGAGAGGCAGAAAAAATGTGTTCTGTTTGATCCAGCTTTTCCAGTCTGTCTATATGTTCTCTTTTCTCTCTATAGATTTCTGTGTCTTTATTCTGCTTTCTTACTATTGTAAGAGAGCTCTGTACATGTCTTGCTTGATTTCTGCCAGTTCCTCAAGCACTTCTGACCAAGCCTGCTCAGTTAGTCAACAGGTTCTCCAGTGCAAGAGTGAGGATTAAAAAGAAAGAAGGCTGGGTGTGGTGGTGCACACCTTTAATCCTAGCACTCAGGAGGCAGAGACATGTGGATTTCTGAGTTCGAGGCCAGCCTGGTCTACAGAGTGAGTTCCAGGACAGCCAGGGCTATACAGAGAAACCCTGTCTCGAAAAACCAAAAAAAAAAAAAAAAAAAAAAAGAAAGAAAGAAAAGTAAAGAAAGAAGACAATTAGACAACATTGTAGTGTGACCCCAGTCAATTCTGAGACTGAAGGCAAATTTTTATTTTCCAATCCATTTTTATACCATTTTCATTACTTGCAAGCATTTTGGTCAAGCAATACAATAAGGGTAAACACATCAATACAATAAGGAACTACTAACAAAGCAGCAAGCAACTCTGATGATAGTTGTTAAAAAGGGCTTATCATAATTACCGAAATACTTGTGCCCACTTCCTTGTAAAAGCCCAAAAATCTTGTCGGAGGCCTAGTTTGACCCTAAGACTAAAATTCTTGCCTTCTCCTACTTCCCTATCACAGGCTAAAGTTAGATTCTTGCCTTATCTTGCCCTAAAGTCAGATTCTTGCCTGAGCTTACTTCCATGTCCTAGGCCAATGTCAGATTCCTATCTGAAGCCCATTTCTTTGTCCTTAGCCAATGTCAGACTCCTGCCAAATGGTACCCCAAAGGCTTTCCACACACTTCTATTTATTTCCTAAAAAATTCTCTGGAAAGCTCCTCTTCTGCAGAACACAGGCCCAGTCTTCTATTTTACATATCAATCCTGTCATTTACCCCTGGTTTACTTTTAATTATCTTATGAATCAGAATACTAGCACCTGTGCCCTTTGATTCTTAGGAGACAGCAAGTTTGTAATTTTACTTAACATTGCAAAACATTCAGGGGTCTATTTGCCTTTCTTAAGCACAGAGAATAAGCTAATTGGGTGGGACTAAAATTATCATTTATATCACACCTGGGCTTGCATTCACTGTCTCAGGCTGACTTTGAACTCAGGCTGCATTTGTTTCTGCCTGTCATTGTATCTTTCTGACAAGCTAAATCTTAGTGTAGCTGGCTTTGTTCCTAAAGATTTGTGAAGCCCCCTCACACATTAATATTGTGTCCTAAATATTTACATAGTTGTGATATTATATTTTTAAATCCCAGATGGGGGATACAGTACTGCTTCAGGTTGTCCATAGCAGCTGACTATAATTTACCTCTTTCTCCATCAGCGGCATGATTCTTTCAGCTCCAGACTTGTTCCACTATATTGTCCACCTGTGAACGATTTAGAGAACTTACAGGTAATATAAATATTAAGGCATTTAGAAATGGTATGGGCTGGTGTTAAATATTCATAACTGTTGGTTGCTGTTGTCAATTTTCTGTGCAAAAGGGAAAGGATAAGCAATCAGATATCTCTGCTGTATGGGGGTTGAGGTGGGGAATAAAATATGGAGTGTAAAAAATAAATGAATAAAAAAATCAGATGTCTTGATGATGAAGGTCAATATGTCTCTAAGGAACTACACAACCCTAAATCAACAGGAAATAGTGTAACAATAATGCCGCCCTTTTCCCTTCTATCATTTTTTTTGCTCTCATATCTAGTGATAGAGGGATGAAGGATAGAAAAATTGTTAAGAAGAAAGAATTGACAAAATACCAAAGACCAGCTACACTTACATATAAAATATAATATTAAATAAACCTTTTAAAAGTAATGTTTTCATTCATGAATTTCCATCATTGATTTTGTTAAGTGGCAATAACATTAAATATGGATGACAAGAAAATGATGTTTCAAATGGAAAAACCTGGAGTGTATATCCAGTCTCTAGACACTGATAAGGGCATCACGGAGGTAAGTTTCCAGCTTGTCCCCTGAGGGATTTCCTGAGGGGTTTGATAGACAGTACTATGTGAATGCTTCCCCTCAAAAGCCATCTCCCCATTGATTTGTTGTATTTTGTTTCAGGTTGTAGGATTTTGCTATATAGCCCAGACTTGCCCAGAACTTGTTTTTTCTGTCGCAGCCTCAGGAGTGTTGGGAGTGCAGGCCTGTGCCATCATGCCTATGAACTCTAATGGAAATATGATGGTCTTAGGTTGTATGACAGACTTTTCCGTTGCTGTGATAAAAACATAATGATGATAAGCAACTTATTTAGAAATTATATGGACTTACGGTTACAAAGTGATAAGAGTTCTTCATGGCAGAAAGGCATGGGAGCAGGAGAAGACCTTTAAATCCTACGCCAGTGATATACATCTTCCAGAAAGGCCTTACCAGCCTATAACATCCCCAAACAGTACCACAATGGAGGACCACATTTTTAAATACCTGAATCTAAAGGGGGCATTCACTCTCAAACCTCCACACAACCTAAATCAGCAACACTCTTTGAAGATCCTATTATTAACAGCCCCATCCTTTGTTATCTGACTGCTTGGTTTTTAGTATGTGAGAACAGAGTCTTCTCACCTCCCGTGTATATAAGATTCTTGCTAAGGATCCTGAGTTGATACATGACTACATTGTTTTTACAGTCCCTGAAACACTAAAATTTCTCTAAGTGTCATGTTTCACAGTAAGACTTTCATGGAATTAATGTTTCTTTTATTCAAATAAATTGACTCTAATCAATTAGAGATGCCTACATATCAATGAAAATAAACTATACTTAAGATAATCTGTATGTTTTATGGATATTAATTTATTCATTTTTAATGCTTCTGTGTCTAAATGTGTGTGTGTGTGTGTGTGTGTGTGTGTTTGTATCTATGCACATGTGTGAGCATGAGTTTGTAGGTCAATGTCGAGTGACTTCGTCAATTACTCTGTATCTTTTCTTTTAGGTAAAAACATAATAATTTTTGTCAGGTCATATAGCTTGATATAATGTCATGGGAAGAAGACAGAAGTCAAGGATGACTCACAAGTTATCAGTGAGCATCAAGGTGAACAGTATTGTCATTTACAGAGACAGGGAGCCACTGAAAAGGGACAGAGCGTATGTGTATTGGTTTTGTTAAGTAAGACAAGTATATTTGCTGTGAAGGGACAGGATGTAGACTTCTTATGTAAGCATACAACTAGAGATGGCAAAGAAGACATCTGTACTTCAGACAGTTGAAATATATGTCTGAAACTCAAGTGGTTATGAAAGGGTTATTCAGGTGTTTGCAGAATTAATCCTGTTTATTTTTACCTTTATTATGTGAAAACTAGGAATTAATACAAAAGCAGAGAATAATAGAGTGAATATCTCTGTACTTATTCTCATTTCTTCTTAGCATTTGTTAATCTCAGTCTAGAAATATGGCTTAGGCAATTAAAAGTGACTCTCAGGCTCACCTCAAGAGCTATCAGGTCTCTGATGGAAGGAGAGACCGACTCCAGAAGCTTGTTTCTGAACTGCACATATGTGCCCATGATCACAGTCAATTTTATTCCATCTCTCTCACCTAGTCTTCCTGGAATTCAGAGCATTTTAAAGCAAAGCCCCATATTTTGATCTATAAATACTTGTCTGTGAGAGACTAAACTGTGGGAAACTAGGTCCCACCAGTAACTCTCACCCTAAAGATTCGGCTGACCTTTGAAGGGAATTATGTCACCCCCTCCTCATTGCCTCTACCTGGAGCCTGAGACTGCCAGCCTCATCCCCTTCTTCATGTCTCCATTCCGAGCCTAGAACTGCTTAGATTAAGGCAGCTTTACCTCCTCCTCCATGCCTCTGTTTGGTGCCCGAGACTGTTTAGTCAGGACAGGTAATCCAGGATAAACTGCAGAATGTTTGAAGGCCACTCGTGACCCTTTTAGGGCCGACATTGCAAGAAAAGCTGCTAGAAGCTTGTAATCAGCATCCACCCCAGATGTCCATCCCTTTCTCTGTATTTTATTATGCCCCCTCGACCCCTCCCTATTTTCTCTCACTGTGTGCTTATAACCTGGCTTTTAGCCTTCATTAAACAGACCTTGACAACTCTTTGATTGGTCTTGCTCCCCTTTCTCCACCTGCTTCTCTTGCAGGCCTCGGTCCTCCTTGACCCACGGAATAACTAGGTCCTGCTAGACAGGACACTTGTCAACTAAAAGGAAGAAGCACAAAAATATTGGTGGTGACACATGTCAGTAATACTGGGACTTAGGAGATGGAGGATCTGAAATTCAAGGTTAACCTTGACTACAAAGTCAGTTTGATGTGAGCCTCGGACACAAAATGCAGTGGCTCAGTAAACAAAACCAAGAACCTAACATGGGTTTTAATTTTGACATCTAGATGCAGAGTTTGATCAAATTTTGTTCAACAGTAGTTAGAAAAGTTTTGTGTATCAACCTATGCCTTTTGTCCCAGGACTTGCAGAACAGAGAGAGACAGAATTCTACTTTTGAAGAAAGACTGGACTATACAATGATTTCCAGGAAAGTTAAGGTTACAGATTGAGACCTTGTGTTAGGGGTGGTAGCTGGAGTTTGGGTAGCGGTTTAACTTGAGAAATAGCTCAGATGTCCCACTGGCTAATAGCCCTTAAATGCTCATCCTGAAGTAACTTGTCAAGATATTGATATTGCAAATTCCAGCTCATGGCCCCAGACAGTCTTGAAGCATGCAGAAACATCTTGAACATAGCAGTGCTCTACATCCATTTTGAACTCTTAGACACAACCCAACTTCAGAAGGCCAACCCTGTTTTTAAATAGCTTAGGCTCTTGCTTATGTACATAGTCCCTCCCTTCTTCTCTCCTCCTCCTAGCCTTCTGATTCCCTAGGGTCATTGGTCTTGTTCCTTCCAATTTCCTCAAGTTAATCCACTGGGGTTAATCTTTTCTCTTCTTTCCTCTTTACCAGAAATATAAAGGTCATTCGCCTTCTGGTTTCAATCAGACATGAGGTCATCTTCTGATCTGTAAGGTGATGGCTGTTTTCTGTCAGGACAACTTCTTTGGAACTCCCTCATCTTCTTTGTACTCGGAATTACTTTCCAAGGGAAGATCATTAGTCTCTGGTAAATGTTAGAGATGTTCCATCCTCTAAAAGTCCTACTAATTCTCACTCTTCCTGAGTTCTCATGTTTCACAGATCTGGGAATTTAATTAAGGACTTTTTGCATCACTGCAGAGGTCATAACCAGTAAAAATTTTCATTTCATTGTGTGTCCCTGTGAGACATTAGTTCAGATCGACAGAGACAGCAAGCTCTTCAGCACTGTGCTGTATTTGGAAGAAAAGGATCTGTTGAAGGAAGACAATATTCCACCTTGTGTTGTGACTGGGAAAGAGTGGAATTTCCTCCAGGGCTAGTCATGGCAGGGTGTGGTTTGTTCTGGATCTTGAAAGGTAGATAAAGTGTCCTGTCTGAGGTGAAAAGCCTAAATAACTAAGGAGGAAGCTTTAGCTAGGGAGAGGAAGAAGATGCTGTTTTATAAGAGATCAATTCAGGACTTCCAGAATTTCATGGATAGGCATGTCTTGGGTGAAGTAGAGAGCCTAGGAAATATGGTTTTTTTTCCTATGTAAGTTGCAATCAGATATATAGCCAGATACTTGTTCTCCATTCTCTCTCTTTAATATGTTGTGTGTTCTATGTCTAGATTCTTTCATTCTAGATGCATTATCTCATTTACCTGAAAAGCATTGAAAATATATAAATGATTCTGGTAAATAGTTTTTATTCATGGTATAGTGGGATTCTGCTCTGCAGACTTTACAAAGAAGGATGTGACAAAGGCCCCTCAGTGTGGCACACAGCTTTATCTAAGCATTTAGGAGGCAAAGGCACATGGATCCTTGTGAGTTCCAGTCCTATGTGGTCTAAATAGCAATTCTTGGACAGACAGAACTACAGAGAGAAACCCTAAAAATATAAACATGTACAAAAACAAAATCAAATACAAAAATATATACAGAAACAAAGAAAAACAAAATCAAAGAAAGAAAGAGAGAGGGGGGGGGGAGAGAGAGGAGGAGGAGGAGGAAGAGGAGGAGGAGGAGGAGGAGGAAGAAGAAGAAGAAGAAGAAGGAGGAGGAGGAGGAGGAGGAGGAGGAGGAGGGAAGGAAGGAAGGAAGGAAGGAAGGAAGGAAGGAAGGAAGGAAGGAAGGAAGGAAGGAAGGTAGGAAGGAAGGAAGGAAGGAAATAAGAAAGTCATTAAGTCAGAACAATGGATCATGGGATAAAGGTACTGACTAAGAAGCCTGAGGACCTGAAACCCATCCTTGGTATACAGAAGGTAGGAAGATAGAACCTATACCTGAAAATTGTCCTCTGAACACACACACACACACACAGACACAGACACACACACACACACACACAGACACACACACACACACACACGTGGGTGCACACACACCATCCACCAAAATACATACATGTCCAAGCTCATGTTCATATGCACACAACATAAGTAAAATATAACATAAATCTAGAAATAAGAGATGATTTACTGGTTAAGCACATTCACTGCTTTTCCAGAATATCTGACCTTGCCTGGCAGAACCCATAGTTATCTCCAGTCCTAGGGGCTCTAATCCTTCTTCTAGCAATGTGAATGCAAAGTTCAAAGTTTGCATATGGTATGTATGTATATATAAAATCATACATATACATTAAATCAAATAACGAAATCATTTTAAAATGTAATATAAATGAAGAAAGGATTTAGAACCATGTCAAGGGAGAAAGCTCTGTCAATTAAGTGCTTGATGTATAAACCTGAGAACCTGAGTTGAATCCTACATACATGGATGTAAGGATGTGAACGGTAATCCTAGTGTACAAGACAAAAACAAGGGGATTTCTGGAGCTTGCTGTTCAGTTTAATCAAATTGTCAGGTTCTATGTTTAGTGGCAACCTCTATCTTAGACATAAGGTAGAGAGTGACTGAGAGAGAAACCCAATAAGGTTCAGTTCATCAGGATGGCCTGGAACTTTCTATTTATCTGTGGATCACCCTGAACTCTTGCACTTCTACTCTCTGCCTAAAAAGTCCTGTAATTATATCCTCAGTCCACCATACCCAAAATATTTTATACTTGCTATTTTGTGCAGTTTTATTTAGACAGGTTTCTCTATGTAGATCTGGCTGTCCTGGAGGTCAACAAGCAGACAAGCCTGGGCCTACCCCTGCCTCAAAACTAGATTTTTCACAAAAAAAATTTGGAGGGACTTTAGAGCAATGATGAGATGCAAAGAAGGAATTCAGAGGAGAGGACAGTCTGGGCAGAGAGGGTCCTAGAGGAGAAGTGGAGCTGATTCCAGACAGCTGTTGAGAAGTGCAGTTGAACAGATAGGGATGGAAATGATACAGTGCAGTAACTGATCTGTAAGAGGGGAATAGCCTGCAGATCTAGGCAGCAGAAAGAACAAGGAATTAAGCATGAGAAAAATTTAAGATATCTGTGGAGATCAGAGACAGAGCATGTTCTGGGAAGAAATGTGTTAAGTGGAGAGAGTACATTTAAGATTGGAGAGTAGGGAAAGCAATTGATTATAAGTTTGGGTTGGCAGACAGACCCAGCAATCAAAGGACCATTGGTAAATTGCCTTACTAAATGGCTTGTGTTAAGGTTGAGGAGTATCATCCACTAATCAGAGCTTTTAAAAGGAATTCATAAGAAGGACAATGAGAGAAACCCAGTACATACTGGGCTGATGGGTAGTATAGCTATTGGAATATGTGAAGAGGTGCTAGCTGGTGAAGTGGGTTCATTATCTGAGTTAGATGGGCAAAGAATGTGGTTCTCAGCTCTTCTCATTTTGTTTAACACATGAAGCCTGGTATTTAGGCTGAGAAATGGCCAAAATATATGATGTTTTAATGTGTCCATTTAGAAGCCAGGAATAGTTGTAATCCAAGCATTCAGGAAGGTAATGCAAGTGGACCTGTATGAGATTATGGCTAGGCTGACTACATTGTCATTTTCAGGTTATGCTGGGCCCCAGAGAGATGGAGCGTCAAGGGAGAGACTGGAAAGAGATGGAGGAAGAGAGAAAAAAGAGACAGACAAAAAGAGCAAGGGAGAAAAAGACAAAATAATGAAAAAGAGATCAGGAAAAAGAAAGGGGGCGGAAAAGGTTTTGATGTAAATGACAGAGACCAATCAGTCACCTCTTGGTCATGTGAGGTTTTTGAAATATGTGAGACCTAGGTGAACCTAGTATGCAGGGGACTCGGGGACAAATAATTGTTTGGAGTAGAGTGACAGGAGGTGTTTTCGAGAATGATTCCAAATGATGCTAATGTAGCAGCCTATATGGTAAGGATTACTTTGGATGAAAGGGGCCATAGGTCCAGGGGCAGAACTTTAGGTTTTCTATCTGGAGTAGGTACACACAAATTGAATAAAAATTATCCAACAGTGAAACAGTAATTAAAGAGCAGACAGTCTTTCTCTGTTAGAACACACCTTAGTGGAGTCGCAGTTCAGTTCTTTGAGGACAAAAACAATCTAGCTGTCATTATGCATAAAATGAAAGCATTGCTCAAGATCAGAGGATGGAATATCAGGTTCTAGTCTGTGGTGAGTGCTGAACAAATCATGTCAGCAATATTTTTGGCCAAGGACATGGGTAGGACATGGTACCAGGCAGCAATGCAGTCCTCTAGTTCCCTGAAAGGGATTATTGATTGCCAGCCCATGATGCAAATACATGTTGGTGTTACTGAGCTAAGATGGTGATACCTGGCTCCTGATGATTCCTTTCTGTCAGTCTTATGTGCTGGTGTGGTGGTTGCTTTGTGCTGGGTGTCTGGACGCACAATCAGAATTTCCTATGTGACCTGCAGTGCTCTTCAATGAGATAGTTGAGGGAAGGGTAGATGCTCACAGTAGAGGTAGCACTCTTTTTAATCTCCTGTATTTACAGCTACAATTCCAGCACTGGAAGGGCCAGGATATAGGATTTGAGGTTTAGTGTGTACTGAAGGGAAGGAAACCAGGTGTCTCTGGTGCACTATGTAAGAATGCTGGATAGTAGTGAGGTTCATACAGTTTTTGTTAAAATCATAGCAGCTGTGGCATCAGCCTGAAGCATCTCATAGTCAGGCCAGCCTTTCCTGCAGAGCTGGGTGGCAAACTCATGTTTTCATTCCTCTACATTTGAATAGAGAGCTTTCAGGCACCTGCATGTCCTTTATAAAGTTACCTCATAGCACACACTATACCTGAACATGGAGCAAACTGAATTCTCCCTTCTGGAACATGCTTTTCACTGAGGGGAAACATATTATCAAAAAATAAGGAAATGTGAAGTGTCCATGGTTGCAGTGGAGACGCACATGATACATAGAAGAAGAAAGGGCCAGAGGTATGAACTAGTGTTTATGGAGAGCAAGCTTAACACAGGATTCACCCAGAGAGTGACACCTGATCAGAGTTGAAGTGTATGAGTGAAGATGCCAAATGGAGGTGTGATCAAAAGACCAGCAGATACTAAGGCCCTGAGGCTAATATAGATGTTCAGATCAGTGTAGTAAGAGCAGGTGGAGCAAGCAATGTGAGCATGAACATGTAAGCTAGTGATTTTAAGTCTACTGTTAATACTTGCAATTGGACTATGAACTTGTGAATAGACAGATAGCAAAATGCATCTACATTACATTTTTAAAGAATTGTTCTTTTTCCAGAGTTGTCTCCCTTTGTGATTTTTTTTTTAATAATTCTACTCGAAGATCAAGCAATACTGCTCCTGGGCATTTACACAGAAGATGTTCCAACTTGTAATAAGGACACATATTCCACTGTGTTCATAGCAGCCTTATTTATAATATCAAGGAGTTGGAAAGAACCCAGATGTCCCTCAGCAAAGGAATGGATACAGAAAATGTGGTACATTTACACATTGGATTACTACTCAGCTATTAAAAACAATGAATTTAGCCGGGCTTGTTGGCACATGCCTTTAATCCCAGCACTTGGGAGGCAGAGGCAGGTGGATTTCTGAGTTAGAGGCCAGCCTGGTCTACAGGGTGAGTTCCAAGATCAGCCAGGACTATACAGAGAAACTGTGTCTCAACCCCCCCTTCCCCAAAAAATACAATGAATTTATGAAATTCTTAGAGAGATGGATGGGTCTAGAAGATATCAAACTAATTGCGGTAATCCAAACACAAAAGAACACACATGATATGCAGTCACTGATAAGTTGATATTAGCCCGGAAGCTCAGAATACCCGAGATACAATTTGCAAAACACACTAAATTCAAGAAGGAAGACCAAAGTGTGGATACTTTGTTCCTTCTTAGAATGGGGAACAAAAAGCCATGGAAGGAGTTACAGAGACAAAGTTCTGAGCAGAGACTGAAGGAATGACCATCCAAATACTGCCCAACCTTGGGATTTCATAAACAACCACCAAACCCAGACACTATTGCATGTGCCAAGAAGAGCTTGCTAACAGGACCTGGATATAGCTGTCTCCTGAGAGACTCTGCCAGTGGCTGACTAATACAGAAGTGGATGCTCACAGTCATCCATTAGATGGAGAACAGGGTCCCCAGTGAAGGAGCTAGAGAAAGTACCCAAGGAGCTGAAGAGGTTGGAAGCACCCTAGGAAGAACAACAATATGAACTAACCAGTAACCCCAGAGCTCCCTGGTACTAAACCACCAAACAAAGAAAACACACAGATGGACTCTGTTTCTCTAGCTGCATATGTAGCAGAGGATGGCCTAGTCAGTCATAAATGCGGTGAGAGACCCTTTGTCTTGTGAAAGTTCTATTCCCCAGTATAGGGAAATGCCTGGACCAGAAAGTGGGTATGAATGGGTTGGAGAACAGGGGAAGTAGGGTGAGGATAGGGGATTTTCTTTTGGAGGGGAAACTAGGAAAGGGGATAAACATTGAAAGGTAAGTAAAGAAAATATCTAAGAACAAAAAAATTGTTCTATGCCCACTGTGGTAGCTAATGCTTGTAGAAAGTAGTTTTGGGATGTCACACCCCACCTCACCTTGCAGCTCACAGGAAGGAGAAGCAGGTGGATCTCTTCAAGTTTAAGATCTGCCTGAACCCTGGATGTTTTTCATATCCCCCCACCACTTCTGTTTTCTTTGTGGTCTTCTAACCTTAGGGTCCTGAGACTTTGGTGTCCACTGAGACTTCAGTTCTACCAGTGTTTCCTCTGAGGTGTTATTGACTTTATAACCTCTGGAATTTTTAGTGCCAATGCCCTTTTTGTGGTCCAATAATTGGCATGGTCTCCAGGGAACTATACATTCTGCCAACATTTTGGGCGGGAATAAAGAGCCCAGAGAATGTAGTGTAGTTTATAATTATTAGGTTGTCTTATAAGGGATTTGGCAGATATAGGCTTACTTCTTACCTGGGGTCCATGGAGCATATGGGGCCTTCAGAAAATCAGGCAGAATTCTGGCCCAGAAATTAGAGCCCTGGTGATGGGGAGTTCACTGTTATTGAATGATTGATTGATTGATTGATTGATTGATTTGGATGCTTTTCGTTTGGTTTTATTTTATTTGAATTTGCCAGTACAGGGAATTGAACCTAGTCCTCACTCACATAAGCTAGACAAGAGTTTACCACTGAACTACATCTCCAGCTTTCGTGCCTTTTAAATGATGCAGGAAGGTTTCAGTTTCCTCCTTTGCATGTGGAAGTATTTGCAGTCAGGTTTCTGTGGTTTGTGCTTATTGCCAAGAGCTCTGCTCGCACACCGCATCCAAGCACCCTGAGGGACGCGCATCTCTCCACCGCTATGCCGCATCTACAGTCAACGCTAGGAAGGAATACAGAGGGGGGCCCCCGAGGCTGCTCCTAGCCACCTGCAATCTGGCGTCCTTCCTCCATGCACACTTGGAAGCTGTTTCTCCGATGAGGTGGTGAGAGGCACTGCGCCACGCCCCCTCGCGCGCCACCGGGTTCTTAGAGTGCTACCTGCCCGGCGTTCAGGCAGGCGGGCGCGCCATCTGCTGTCCAACACGAGTAAGCAACGCGAATGAAACGTTGCTCTACAATTCAACTTGGATCTTCTCTGCAGCTCTTCCCTTGACTCTCAGTTGGGGAAATGTTCTGGAATTCTAGGTTAAGGGTACTTAACTTGGGATCTGTGTGTTAGCTTCAACAAGTCTAGGAACCCTCCAAATACTATTCAGAGTGGGATATTTTTCTGGAAAAGAGGTAGTTTTTCTGAGTCTGACTAATAATGCTATCTATGAATTGTAGATACACACACACACAAAATCTCTTGAGCAATATTGCTAGGGTATCTGGTAGATGCATATTCAACTTTCCAGATTTTGCCTGACTGTTTCTAGTCTTGCATTGGTTCACCTTGCAATGGTTTGTTGGTCTTTGCTTATCTTCCCTTGTTCTGATTTTGTAGAGAGAAAAGTGCCAAAGTAGTTCTTATGATATTCGGGCTGCTTCTTAGCACTTCTGCATACTTGCACTGGTTTGGCAGAGCCTCTTGTTTTTCTGGATCTAACTGCAGATAACGATTTATTTTTAGTGTTTGATGATTGGACAGACTTCCACTAACATTTTATATCTAACGTTTTGTACTGGACTGCTGATATCCTGACAATGTTATTTAGAATCATGCAAAGAACTACTTTCAAACAGGTATAAAACCTCTGATTTCCTATGAACCTTACTTTCCATAAATCTCTGGTAGTTAGGCTAAAAGTGAGGTGGAAGTGATTAAGAACCCTCATTAATGGAGGTTCTGAAAAATCTAAGCATACAGTTGGTGCTCAAGTTTACTTAGGTATAATGGGCAACTCTTTCTAATGTAGTAGAGGAAAAAGCAGGTTTTGTTGGGTTGGGAATGTTGTTTAAGGAGGTTGAAAAATAGAAGATGCCGATGCGGATATCCTGCCTTCATCTCAGACTTTTACTTCATAGAATTCATGTATACAATTTTGAAAAAGATTGGGAGTAAGCTGAAAACTCAGAAAGTTCTCTCAATTCTCCTGTGTTATAAAGGTTTGCAAGTTGTCTATGCATGTAGAGAATTTGCAGATAGAGGTACTGAAAGACCTATGAAGTGAGGACTCCCCCACATTCTAAATCAGGAGAGGAGACACCCCAAATCACTCACAGGAAATGGCCTTGATACAAACCGCAAGAGGACTTTTTATTCCCGGTGTGCTCTGAGGCCCACAGTTGTACACCATGCAGGGCTAGAGGACCATGGATCCCGAGTAGCTGGAGAAGGGGGTATTTAAGGGAAAAATCCCCACAACCCAAGGCGGTGGGGAGGGCATTATTGGAAAATACAAAAAATACTAGTTTAGAGTCACAAGGAAGTGGAAGTCACAAGGAAAAATACTTGGTAATTGTGTTGTTATTTCTCAAGACAGCTTCTATGAACCTCTAACAATAGCACATTTACATAGCAGGTTCCAGCAATGGTCAGGGTGACCTTTTTTTGAACAAACACTCCATGAACCCAGGTAGCAGGTGAGTGGAGAAATGTTGCTATCTCTTTTATGATTAGCATTCCTTGGAACATTGAGTCACAAAGGTCACATTCTCAAGTCTGGGCCTAAAGGCCTAGTCTGTTGGTTTTTATTTTACATTTTCTCATTCCCCACTTCTACTTGTTAGTAGTTCTAATCTTAGAACTAGACACTATCTTCTTCCTGACACACTTGATCCTTTAGAGCATGGTACTTTTGTCTCAAAGCTAAACGCTGCACTGCACTAATTCTGAACACTGAACTCTCCTCATCTCCCTCCACCCCACAGGATGTTCCCTCACTGCCTCTGCTGGGCTGTTTCCTGGCTCTCAATCTACCTCCTGAAGCTTTGGTGTCCTCACTCCTGGCAAATTCGCTCCTGGGGTGGCATCACCTCATGAAGGACTGTAAATTAGCCAGAGGCCCTGGCTCTGAACAAAAGTTCCCACCATGTAAACGTCTTTACTGCCTGTTGGATGTAAAAGCTATCAGATTTGCGAAATCAATGGGCCAGTATGCCATCACATGCTTGTAATCCCAAACTCCAGATTGGAACAGAGTGATCCTAGTTCATATCAGCCAGTACTGCAAACCAGTGAGCCTATTTTTAAAATAAAGCGACCCTCTCCTACAAAGAAGTGCTTTACATAGTGGTACATTTTTAAAAACCACACAAATTGCACAGTAATGGAAGGATATTAGAATCCAGTTTACCATTGGGACAATGGCATTATGGCTTCTGTATCACAGAACATAGAAGGAGGAGACAAGTGAATCTCAGGGAATTTGAGACTATCCTGGACTACTTAGTCAGCCCCAAGACAGTGTTAAGTACACAGTGAGACCCTGTCTTAAAATAAAATAATGAATCCAAAATAAAATTGACAGAAATCAATAGGGAAAAGATTTCTCCTTGGCTACATATCAAGATCAAGGATAACATGGGCCACATGATATACTGTCTTTAAAAATCAAATTAGCACCGCATAGAACCCTATGATTGCAATACCAGCTCTTGTGTGGTAGAAGTAAGATTAACAGAAGTACTAGGGTATCCCTTGGCTACATAGAAAATTCTAGGCTGGGGCTGGTGAGATGGCTCAATGTTTCAGAACATGGGTTCCTCTTCCAGAGTCTCCAGTTCAGTCCCCAGCACCAACATGGCTACTCACAACTCTGTATGATTCGCATGGGGTTGACACACTCAAACATATATATTCATGCCAAACACCAATGTGAATAAAATATAAATGAATGAAATTTTAAATAAGGAAATTCTAGGTCACCATAGGCTATATGGGATTGAAGAAGGCAATAAAGAAGGCTGGCAATAGGTATAGACACCTGCTGCCAAACTTATGACCTGAGTCCATTCCCTGGGATCCACATAGAACAAGGAGAGTACAGACTCCCCAAAACTCAACTCTTACCTCCTCATATGTACACACACACACACACACACACACTCACACACACACATACAAACACACACACATACAAACACACACACACACACACACACACACACACACACACACACACAAACACAGTTTTAAATGTCAAAAGTAACAATAGCAATAACCAAACAACAATAAAACCTGTAAATTAAGTAGGGGCAAAAAGCTGAATAAAATATTAGTTTGTTAGTGATAATGTCTGTCAACCTGACCTGGAACCCATGAGCCTCTTTTTTTCTGATTCCACAATTCTCAGATGATTGGCTTATGACACCATGTTTACTTTAAAAATAACAATCTGCCTGTTTTCATTTCCTCTCTCTCTCTCTCTCTCTCTCTCTCTCTCTCTCTCTCTCTCTCTCTCTCTCTCTCTCATCACACACACACACACACACACACACACACCTAATGCCCTCAGTTTCACTCACCCTCGAAGCTACAGTATCTTGATAAAAACAACTCCACTTTCTAATGTCCAAGACAAACTGTTGAGTTGTCTTTGCCACATCTATCTCTCAGGCCACATCTAATTCTCTTGATGCCACCCTCAAATAAGTCAAACTTCCACTACTTCCTCACATTTCATGTTACCATATAGCTGTCACTACAGATCTGAGCCCCAGGCTTCTCTGGGGTTTAAGGTCTTCTGTGTCCCCTTGCAGTACCTATAACTACAATCTATTCTCAACACAACAACCAAAACAGAAATGAGGACACTGAGACAAACAGACATGTTCTCATGCTTTTAATACATAAATCCTGATCCTATACAGTCATCTCCTCTCTTTCTACAGTCCCTGGAGTGTGCCTAGGGCTGACCCCTCTTACACTATCATAGGGGAAAAGAAACAACTCTCTACAGGATACAGCCAGGGACTCTCCAGGGCAAACAGGCCACTAAGCTGAATCTTACACAAGAAATGTCCTTAAGATTCTTCAAGAAAAAGAATCTTCACAGCTAACCCATATGATCACTGCCCCAAAAATGCTGTGGTTGTCTCTGTTGATAGGCAGCCTGTGTTCATTGTAATTGCCAAGACTCTTTTCATCAATTACTGACTTGTTTTTTTTTAGATTTATTACTTTTATTAGATGTTTTATTTTACATTTCAAATGTTATCCCCTTCCCTAGATTCCTCTCTGAAAATCACCTGTATTCTCCCCCTTCCCTCTGCTTCCCAACCCACCCACTCCCACTTCCTGGCCCTGGCATTCCACTATACTGGTGCCTAGAATACTTGCAAGTCCAAAAGGCCTCTCCTCTGACTGATGGATGACTAGGTCACCCTCTGCTAAATATGCAGCTAGAGACACGAGCTCTGGGGGTACTGGTTAATTCATATTGTTGTTTCTCCTATAGGGCTGAAGACCCCTTTAGCTCCTTTGGTACTTTCTCTAGCTCCTGCATTGGGGACACTGTGTTCCATTCAATAGATGCATGTGAGCATCCACTTCTGTATTTTCCAGGCACTGGCATAGCCTCACAGGAGACAGCTATATCAGGATCCTGTCAGCAAAATCTTGCTGGTATATGCAATAGTGTCTGGTTTGGTGGTTGTTTATGGTATGGATCCCCGGGTGGGGAAATCTCTGGATGGTCCTTACTTCAGTCTCACCTCTGAATTTTGTCTCTGTAACTCCTTCCATAGGAATGGTGTTCCCCCTTCTAAGAAGGGACGAAGTAGCCACACTTTGGTTTTCCTTCCTTCAGCAATTATAAACAATGAATTTATGAAATTCTTAGACAAATGGATGGATCTGGAGTATATCATCCTGAGTGAGGTAACCCAATCACAAAAGAACACACATGATATGCACTCACTGACAAAGGGTATTAGCCCAGAAACTTAGACTACCCAAAATACAATTTGCAAAACTCATACCTAAATCACACAAATATCCAGCGAAGAAAGAGAACTTCCAACCAACATCCTTTATGAATATCGATGCAAAAATACTTAATGAAATTCTCACAATCTGAATCCAAGAAAAAATCAACATGATCATTAACCATGATCATGTAGGTTTCATCCAAGTGGTGCAGAGATGGTTCAATATATGGAAATCCATCGATGTAATCCACTACAAAAACTCAAACAAAAATACCACGTGGTCATTTCACTAGATGCTGAGAAAGCATTTGACAAAATTCAGCATCCCTTCATGTTAAAAGTCTTGGAAAAATCAGGAATATAAGACCCGTACCTAAACATAGTAAAAAAAAAAAAAAAAAAAAGTACAGCAAGCTAGTAGCCCAAATCAAACTAAATGGAGAGAAACTTGATGCAATCCCACTAAAACGAGGGACTAGACAAAGCTGCCCATTCTCTCTCTCCTATCTAGTCAATACAGTATTTGAAGTCCTAGCCATAGAAATAAGACAACAGAGGAGGTCAAAGGGATGCACATAGGAAAGGAAGAAGTAAGAATATCACTACCTCCTGTACTTTTTAAATTCTTTTTTTATTGGATATTTTCTTTATTTACATTACAAATGCTGTACCCTTTCCTGGTTGCCTTCTGAAAACCCCTATCCCATTCCCCTCTCCCTGCTTCTATGAGGGTGTTCCCCCACCCATCCACCTACTCCTGCCTTCCCACCCTCAAAATGCCCCTACTGGGACATCCCTTGATCCTTTACAGGACAAAGGGCTTTTCCCATTGATGGGATGGAACACGACCATCCTCTGTCACATGTACAGCTGGACTCATGGGTCTCTCCATCTGTACTCCTTAGTTGGTGGCTTAGTCCCTGTGATCTCTGGGGAGTGTGGTTTGTTGATACTGTTCTTCCTGTGGGGCTTCTACCTATTTACCTGTGTTATCCTGTACTTTTTGTTAATTAGGTATTTTCTTCATTTACATTTCTAATGCTATCCCAAAAGTCCCCCAGGCCCTCCACCCCTACTCCACTACCCACCCACTCTCTCTTCTTGGCCCTGGCGTTCCCCCTGTACTGAGGCATATAAAGTTTGCAAGACCAAGGGGCCTCTCTTCCCAGTGATGGCCAACTAGGCCATCTTCTGATACCTATTTACCTGTGTTATCCTGTACTTCTTTTTTTTTTCTTTTTTTTTCCATTTTTTATTAGGTATTTAACTCATTTACATTTCCAATGCTATACCAAAAGTCCCCCATATCCACCCACCCCCACTCCCCTGCCCACCCACTCCCCCTTTTTGGCCCTGGTGTTCCCCTGTACTGGGGCATATAAAGTTTGCAAGTCCAATGGACCTCTCTTTCCTGTGATGGCCGACTAGGCCATCTTTTGATATATATGCAGCTAGAGTCAAGAGCTCCGGGGTACTGGTTAGTTCATAATGTTGTTCCACCTATAGGGTTGCAGATCCCTTTAGCTCCTTGGCTACTTTCTCTAGCTCCTCCATTGGGAGCCCTATGATCCATCCAATAGCTGACTGTGAGCATCCACTTCTGTGTTTGCTAGGCCCCGGCATAGTCTCACAAGAGACAGCTACATCTGGGTCCTTTCAATAAAATCTTGCTAGTGTATGCAATGGTGTCAGCGTTTGGATGCTGATTATGGGGTGGATCCCTGGATATGGCAGTCTCTACATGGTCCATCCTTTCATCTCAGCTCCAAACTTTGTCTCTGTAACTCCTTCCATGGGTGTTTTGTTCCCAAATCTAAGGAGGGGCATAGTGTCCACACTTCAGTCTTCATTCTTCTTGAGTTTCATGTGTTCATAGCAGCCTTATTTATAATAGCCAGAAGCTGGAAAGAACCTAGATGCCCCTCAACAGAGGAATGGATACAGAAAATGTGGTACATCTACACAATGGAGTACTATTCAGCTATTAAAAAGAATGAATTTATGAAATTCCTAGCCAAATGGATGGACCTGGAGGTTATCATCCTGAGTGAGGTAACACATTCACAAAGAAACTCACACAATATGTATTCACTGATAAGTGGATATTATCCTGTACTTCTTAAGGGAGTTATTTATGTCATCCTTAAAGTCCTTTATCATCATCATGAGATGTGATTTTGATCCAGAATCTTGGTTTTCTAGTGTGTTGGGGTATACAGAGTTTGTTGTTGTGGGAGAACTGGGTTCTGATGATGGCAAGAAGCCTTAGTTTCTTTTGCTTATGTTCTTGTGCTTGCCTCTCACCATTAGGTTATCTTTGGTGTTAGCTGGTCTTCCTGTCTCTGACTATGGCTCGTCCCTAATGTGAGCCTGTGAATCTATGATTTTAGGTAGGTCAGCACTCTTGGGAGAATTGCTTTCTCGAGGCAGAATTTGGGCACTGAGAGCCATGGCTCAGGATCAACTCTGGGTACTGATGGAATCCAGAAGGATCCTGTGTCTTGTGGGCTTTGGGCTGGTATGACTTGAGCCAAGTATTGGAGCAGTAGTCATGGTCTTACCTGTGATCTTAGGTATGTTAGCATTCCTGGGAGACTAGTTCTCTCTGGGAAGGATTTGGGTGTGGAGAACTGTGGCATAAAATTAGTTCTGGAGTAGAGATGATTTTTTTCATTTTTTCTGGATATTTTATTTATTTACATTTAAAATGTTATCCCTTTACCAGTTTCCCATCCACAACCCCCTATCCCATGCATATCTATCTTCCACAGACCCTTTTTCTTCTAAGGACAGCATGATGTTGGAAAGATTGTTGTCTTTCTGGACATGACCTAATGTCTCCTATGGACACACAATGAAATGAAAATGTTTGGTGGTTAAAGCAGCTGCCAAAATCCTGAGTTAAATCCTGGGAACTATAAAATTTGTGAGGCAGTAGGGGTGAGAAGTTAGAGCACATTATTAGGAGAAGGGATATTCCTAGAGTTTCAGAGAGACTTAGGATCCTATCCTAGAGAGGTTTGAGAACAGAGCAAATGAGGGAGTCCTGAAGTAGTCTCCCAGATAGAAGATGAACATCATCTCAAGGATCAGAAGATAGCCTGATGTTGAAGTCTACAAGGAAGAGAAGAAATAACTTTATATTTTTCTAGGGCCAAATAGGGGGAGAAAACTAAGGCTGAAGAGAGGGAGAAAGGGAAATAAAGAGAGAAAAGAGGAACTTATAGTAGAATGATAAGGGAACAATTTAAGGGAAATGCTCAAGATGGGTTTTGAGAGTTTTACATGCAAGGACAGGTGAAGTCAGGAGGAGCAGGTCCTCAGACTCAGACAATTAGCATTCTTTAGTGCAGAGGACTCATCAAGGAAGGCTGAGTAGGAGAAAGTAGGAGAGGTTCAGAGGAATGGCGAGACTAACTCAGGTAAACCTCAGGTAGGACCTATGAGTCAGCTGTGGATGCACTGCTGCTGTACATTCTTCCTGGGTTGCAAGATGGTCCCCTGCTCCAAGCTCCTGCCCCAAGATTATGTGCCACATTAGGAAATCATTAGGGAAAATGTCAGGAGACAGGATTCAAAGTGCAGGTGGGTTTATTTAGGAGAACCCGGGAAGAGCTTACACAAAGCAAGCATGCCTCTCTTACATGGTCTTACAAGGTCTCTTAAAAACCTTTCCTAAACTAGGAGGAGTGAGATAAAAGAAGTGCCTATGTGAAGGAGCAAGAGACTATGCATTTCTTTGCAGGCAGGTTTGGTCTTTCACAATTTGATTGTGTCTTCATAGTTCAAAATGCATGCAGAGCACTGCTGTGTTCACGATGTCTGCACATGCCCTGGGTTTGTCTTAGGACCATTCCCTCGAATTTCCAAAACTGGGACACCTTGCTTCAGGACTCATCAAGAGCAGTTAGAGCCATCTCTATTTCCAACCCCTTCCCTACCTTCCAAATTTACCCACTAGGTTATTTTGGGGATATCTGGCTGTCCTAGAACTTACATTGTAGACCAGGCTGCCCTCAAATTAAAATACCTACTCATGTTGCCATCCAAATATTGGGATTAAAGGCAGATATCATTACACCAAGCTTCTGCCATTCTGATCAAACTCTTGCATCAAGATCTGCATTTACATAGTACATTTTTAAACACCAGTTGGTTGCTTGGTTTTTTTATATCTTTTTTTTCTTTTTTCTTCATTTTTGCTGATATATTATGTATGCCAGGCTAGCTTCAAATTCACTTCACAGCCTATGTTGATCCTGAACTTCACATGCTACTTCCTCCATCTCCCAAATTCAAGAATTAAAGACACAAAATATCAGAGCCAACTTATAAGCTTCTTCTCTTTATTTGAAAAGTTTTTATGGGTCACAATAAGTCATTTTGCTTTAAAATGTTCTGATCAATGGGAGAGGAGGTGGGAGAGTTAGGATAGGATTGAGTGTGAATGTGGGTGCCAGTACACATGTGTGGAGGTCAAAGACAAGTTTCTAGACTTGGACTCTCCTTCCACCATGGTCCTGAGAGTCCACATCTGCTGGTCAGATTTGACTGGCAAACATTTTTTATGCATTAATCCATTTAACAAAAATGAAACTGAGAAATATTAACAAGGATGAAAGTAAATACAAGAGATATTCACTCTATTATTCTGTTTTCTATTTATAATTTCCCTATAATAAACATTAAAGTAAACAGAATTAGTGTATACACTGGAGACTTTTGAATGCGTCTACCCTGTTCCTATCCTGAACTTCAGACATGTATGTCCTGAAATACAGTTCTATTTGCCATCTCAAGGAGTGTACTTACAAATTAAGTCTATGTCAAGTCATTCACACTACAGTCAAATTGCTTACTTTAACAAACCAATACACAAAGTGTATTCCTCTCTGGTGTCTCTGTCTCTCTAAATATCAACAATTCAGGAAGTTGCTCATACTAATAAATTGGGAGTTATCCTTGGCTCCTCTATTTTTGCATCCCACTACATGAACAAATGCATCCTGACTTTGACCCCTTGTCACCACCTTGCTAAAGGAACCTTCCCTGCGATTTTTACCCTGAGGTTTTACAAAAGCCTTCGCATTGATCTCCTCAATTATATTCTTGACTCCTCCATTATTGGCTAGTGTAGTTCATTAAAGAACATCACCAGGGTTGAGGAGATGGTACAGCATGTAGCACCTTCTGGCTACAGGGACAACTTGAGTTCAGTCCTTGAGTAACATAAAAGAAATACACAACTCACTTGCCTAAATTGTCCCTTGACTGCCACAAAGAAACCACATTCAAGTGTGAACACATACATGCATACAAACATACATATATATGTACATTCAAACATACATAATGAAAATTATATTCAGGACAGGAAACATGGCTTAATAATCTGGTGTGAACTACTCTTGCAGAGAACCCTAGGTATGATTCTGTCATGTATACCGGATAGTTCAAAGATACCTGATCTCCAGTTCCAGGTGAATTGACTCCTTCTTCTGGCCTCCCTGGCACCTCTCTCTCCCTGGCACATGCTCTCTCTGTCTCTGTCTCTGTCTCTCTGTCTCTGTCTCTGTCTCTGTCTCTGTCTCTCTGTCTCTCTGTCTCTCTGTCTCTCTGTCTTTCTGTCTCTGTCTCTGTCTCTGTCTCTGTCTCTCTCTCTCTCTCATTCTCTAATTACTATGTACCATATGCCTGGAATCACCTTATTTCAATTAAATCATGTTAGTTAAGTTGGAGAGAGAAATTTCCACCTAATTTGCCTGTACCACAGAGCTTTGCAATACCAACGAACTTCCTACTTCCTCCTTAGTGGAAATTAGATTCTTACCATGTGCACAAATGAAAATCCACATGTGCTGTTCATTGGTATACATATCAAACTAGTAAGTTTTTTTTTAAATGAGTGGGTGCTGGTTGTAATCACACATGGTTTTAATCCAGCACCCACAAGGCTGAAACAGGTGTGATATTGGTCTTTGAGGCCAGCCTGGGATACAAGGCAAGACTTTATCCCAATGAGAAAAAAAATTCAACATATTAGGTGGATCCGGTTAGAAATGAGAACAATGGATATTAGAAAGTGAATGTTGGGCCTGGAAGAGTGCTTAGCAGTGGAGAACTGGCACTGTTAACTTAGTTACATTCCACAGGTCTTCAGCTCAATTCTAAGCATGGACTTGGTAGCTCACAAGTATCTGTAACTCCAATTTCTGGAAATCAGAAATTTTCCTAGCGATACATACAGCAAATGAACACCGATATACATAAAATCATTAGACAAATTCTTAAAAAACAGAAGTTAACTTACAAGGTCGTTCTTAATTTTAAGATTGTGGAAGGTACTGGGCATTCTTCAACTTCAGCAAAACAGTTTAAATCAGACAAATATGGTTGTTAGCTCAGACTGTCATATTAGAATGTATAAACAGTCACCTAACAGAGTAAGCTATTTAAGACACTGAGTCCCCAAACCAGTGTTACTATATCTTCCTCCCAAAAGGCTGAACAAAAATCTTATTTTATAGAATATAAATTGAGAAGTAAGAACGATGATGGCTCAGTTAGTGAAGTGTTTTCACTCAAGCATAACAAACTGAGTGTGGACTGCATGTTCTCCTTTTTAAAATATAAAATCTTCAACCATAGCAGGAATCTGAGCAGCTATGGCCAATAATATCAGTACTGGGCTGTTGATACAGAAAGGTCTATGGGGCCTGTCAGTAAAGCAGTCGAATCAAGAATATGCTTCAAGTTCATTGGGAGACTTTTCTTGTCTTCATCATCATTATCATCGTCATCATCATCATCGTCATTGTCATCATCATCACCGAATTGTCCTGCAGGCACACACTAAGTAAATAAATATAGTCTAAAAATTTTATATATATATATGTGTGTGTGTGTGTGTGTGTGTGTGTGTGTGTGTGTGAGTGTTTGTATGTATGTATGTATATGTATGTATATATGTGTGTATATACACATATATATTTTATTAGATATTTTCTTTATTTACACTTTTATATACATACTATATATATATATATATATATATATATATATATATATATATATATATATATATATGGATGTACCATCCCATGACTTTAATCTGTACACACATAGACAGAGTCAGGCCTGGAATAAATAACCAATTCCAGAACAGAAATGACCACACAGAGAAACTCTGTATGGAAAACAAAATGAAGAAACAAACAAAAAACAAAAAGACTATTTTCATTGATTCATTGATTCATTCATTCATTCATTTAAGGAAAAGAGGGCTGGAGACATAGTTCAGTAGTAGTCAGGAATGATTGCAGCTCTTGCACAGGACTCAACTTCAGTTCCAAGAATCTAAAGCAGGAAACTCACTATCATTTGCAAACTCAGTTTCAGAGGATGTGATGTCCTCCCCTGGCCTCTCTGACCAATATACTTATGCCCACCTACATAGAAGAAAAATAGGAATGTATCCCAAATATTGTCCTCTGACATCTACGTGTACTGACCTACATACACACACACACACACACACACACACACACACACACACATTTACAAACACCCACAGGCAAAGGATGAAATTAAATTAAGATCCAAATACCTTTGTCACATCTTAAAGATAATTTCTTTTAATTGATATAAGAGGATTTCAAAATAATTAATGTCAATTTATGTGAATACAAGAAATATCAATTTTATGAAAGTGTTGCCATGAAATAGAATGCTTACACAAATTGGAGTACATCAGAAAATTGAACAAGATTGTGGCCATATGACAACTTCGGCTCCATAGTGAGAGTATCACATTTAGATGATCTGACATACAACATTGTGTTATCCACATCCTAAAAAATCAAGCAGTGAGAAATCAATGGAAGGGATTGTTGGGAACAGGATTTTTCTTCATAAGCTTAGTGATTTAGTTTTATCATGGTATAAATGAGAATTTCTCCCTTTGGCTCACATATTTTTAATGTGGTCCCCTGTTACGATGCAGTTTGGTGATATTACAGGGGTCCAGTTGTGCTGGAAGAGCATATCACTGGGGTGGGCTTGAAGGCCTCACAGCCTTGCCTCACTTCCAGTTTCCTCGCCTGCTACATGTTTGCAGTTGAAGCTTTGCTCTCTTACCTTCCTTCTCCCGGTGATATCACTTTCTGACATGAAGAACTCTTATCACTTTGGAAACATAAGCCCATATGAACTCTACTCAAGTTGCATCTTATTATGGTGTTTTTAATCACAACAACAGAAAAGTAATTCATACAGGTTGAGACCTTCATATGTCCATTAGAATTCATGATCATGATGGCACATGCCTGCAATCCCACCACTCAAGAGTCTGAGTAGGAAGATGACGTTTCAGGTAAGCTTGGATATACAGAAAAATCCTATATCAAAATATAAAATACAATTCAATATGGATATGTTTTGTAAGGGGAAACATTCATATAGCGTTCTCTAATCAACCCCACAGCAAACTCTACAGGGACCAAGTTGGCATCTTACCTCCATCACAGGCTTCTCAATCTCAACAGATGGAACATAAGCTCCAGCTCTATTCATTTGAAACATCATTTTAGTGCCATACATACTTATTGTTTCTCCTGGCCATCAAAAACAAGGATGGAAAATCATGAGTCAAAATATTACTTTTAAAACAAGTATTTAATATTTTACTTTGTGTGTATGGGTGTAGCTAGTCTTTGGGTACTTTGCAGGAAATTATTTCTTCTTCTTCCTTTCCCCCACCATTTCAAACTCCTAACAATAAATATGAAAGGGGAAAAGTACAGAAAGGAAACAGGGTGAATTTATTGATAGATTACTTCCTGCTGATTCCTTAGAGGCAGTTTATCTTCACCATCAGGATTTGTACTTTCTTCTGTTTGTTGTTGCTCCTTTGCACACCAACATGAACAACAGCAACTATTCCCTTTGGCTGTGAGGGCCCCAGCATTTCTATACCCTGTGAAAAGTCCACTGAGTCCAAAATGGCACACCACTGCAAAAACTACCGGCAGCTGAAAAATTACCCCCGTTCTATAAGAGGAGGCAATTCATAGTTATCTGCTATGGATAATCTGAACTAGTCCATATCCCAAACTTGGGATTAAAATTATAACATAGTCATATAATACTTCTATGTTTTCAAAGAAACCAATTTCTCACTACATATAAGTGGTTTTTCTACATGGGTGCCTATGTACCACTTGTGTGCAGTAGCCACAGTGACCAGAAGAGAATCTCAGGTCCACTGGAACTGGAGTAACAAAGAGTTGTAAATTTTCATGTGGTTATTGGGAACTGAACCCAGATCTTCTGTTCTCTAGACTAACAAGCCATCGATCCAGCCCACCAGCAGCAACTTGTAAAATTCAACTTTGCAAAACAATATAATAGAAAGGGATATTAATATTAAAAAGCCTTGTTTATTGCAGCTAAACCACTGTTTCTATAAGAACATAAACATTGTAGGCACAAAAAATATCTGGAATTCATCACATACAGAGGCTTTGGGTCTTGGCAGAGTGTCTGATGCAGCAATTGCTGGTTTTCCATATGGGAGAGCAAAGTGCAAGAGTTTGGTCAGAACCAAACTCCAATGTACTGGGAGACGTATACACTGCAGGACAACTCTATTGACTTCACCCTTGATTTTCAATTAATGTTTGTCCATTTTGTGTTCTGAATACTGTTGCCACATTTGACTCAAGTTCCACATTCAGTTCCAGATAACCCCATGGGATCTCAACACACAATATAGGAACCTGGAAGCTAGATGATGAGGCCAGTCTCCAGTATAAAGAACAATATTTGTAAAACATGTATATGAGTTCAATATCCATAAGATATGGAAAACTTTACAACCTAGCAAAACAAATAGTATAATTCAGAAATAGGACTCTTATTGGTTTTGTTTCAGAAGTGTATACATAGATTGATTTTTGTATATTGAAACATCATTGTAACCTTGGCATAAAGCCTACATGATCTTGAGGAATGATAGTTTTGAGGTGTGCTTGGATTCGTTTTACAAGTATTTTATTGAGTATTTTTGCATCATAAGTGAAATTGTCCTGAATTTCTCTCTCTCTCTCTCTCTCTCTCTCTCTCTCTCTCTCTCTCTCTCTCCCTCTCCCTCTCCCTCTCCCTCTCCCTCTCCCTCTCCCTCTCCCTCTCCCTCTCCCTCTCCCTCTCCCTCTCCCTCTCCCTCTCCCTCTCCCCCCTCTCTCTCCCCCCTCTCTCTTTTGTTGAGTCTTTGTATGGTTTAGGTATCACAGTAACTGTGGCTTCATAGAATGAATTAGGTGGTGTTCCTTCTGTTTCTATTTTTTAGAATAGTTTGAGGAGTATTGGTATTAGCTATCCCTTGACAGTCTAGTAGAATGTTACACTAAAACCATATGGCCTCGGGCTTTTCTTGGTTGGGAGATTTTTGATTTCCATAAAATGTATGGAATGTTTTAAGATAGTTTACCTGATTTTTTTTCTATTTTTATTAATTAGGTATTTACTTTATTTACATTTCAAATGCTATCCCGAAAGTCCCCTATACCTTCCCCCACCCTGCTCCCCTACCGACCTATTCCCAGTTCTTGGCCCTGGTGCTCCCCTGTACTGGGCCATATGAAGTTTCCAAGACCAAGGGGATTCTCTTCCCAATGATGGCCGACTAGGCCATGTTCTGCTACATATGCAGCTAGAGACACGAGCTCTGGGGGTACTGGTTAGTTCATATTGTTGATCTACCTATAGGGTTGCAGACCCCTTCAGCTCATTGGGTACTTTCTCTAGCTCCTCCATGGGGGGCCATGTGTTCCATCCAATAGCTGACTGTGAGCATCCACTTCTGTGTTTGCCAGACACTGGCATAGCCTCATAAGAGACAGCTATATTAGGGTCCTTTCAGCAAAATCTTGTTGGCATATGCAATAGTGTCTGGGTTTGGTGCCTGATTATGGGATGGACCCCCAGGTGGGGCACTCTCTGGATGGCCCATTCTTTCATCTCAGCTCCAAAGGTTGTCTCTGTAACTCCTTCCATGGGTGTTTTGTTACCAATTATAAGACAAGGCAAAGTGTCCATACTTTGGTCTTCATTCTTCTTGAGTTTCATGTGTTTTGCAAATTGTATCTTGGGTATTCTAAGTTTCTTGGCTAATATCCACTTATCAGTGAGGGCATATCATGTGAGTTCTTTTGTGATTGGGTTACCTAACTCAGGATTATACCCTCCAGATCCATCCATTTGCCAAAGAATTTCAGAAATTCATTGTTTTTAATAGCTGAGTAGTATTCCATTGTGTAAATGTACCATATTTTCTGTATCCATTCCTCTGTTGAGGGACATCTGGGTTCTTTCCAGCTTCTGGCTATTATAAATAAGACTGCTATGTACATAGTAGTTTATCTGATCTTAATTTAAATTTGGTTCCTGGAATCTGTCTAGAAAATCATCCATTTTATTGAGATTTTTCAGTTTTGTTAAGAATTGGTTTTGTAGTATGTTCTGTTGACTTTTTAAATTTCCTCAATTTTATTGTTATGTTTCACTTTTGCTTTCTAATTAAGACTGTTTGTGTTTGATTGGGAAAGGATCTTTACCTATCCCAAATCAGATAGGGGACTAATATCCAATATATATAAAGAACTCAAGAAGGTGGACTCCAGAAAACCAAATAACCCCATTAAAAAATGGGGCTCAGAGCTGAACAAAGAATTCTCACCTGAGGAATACCGAATGGCAGAGAAGGACCTAAAACAATGCTCAACATCCTCAATCATCAGGGAAATGCAAATCAAAACAACCCTGAGATTCCACCTCACACCAGTCACAATGGCTGATAAAAAATTCAGGTGACAGGAGATGCTGGTGAGGATGTGAAGAAAGAGGAACACTCCTCCATTGTTGGTGGGATTGCAAGCTTGTACAACCACTCTGGAAATCAATCTGGCGGTTCCTCAGAAAATTGGACATAGTACTACCGGAGGATCCCGCAATACCTCTACTGGGCGTATATCCAGAAGATGACACAACCGGTAAGAAGGACACATGATCCACTATGTTTATAGCAGCCTTATTTATAATAGCCAGAAGCTGGAAAGAACCCAGATGCCCCTCAACAGAGGAATGGATACAGAAAATGTGGTACATTTACACAATGGAGTACTACTCAGCTATTAAAAAGAAAGAATTTATGAAATTCCTAGGCATTGGAGGGCATCATCCTGAGTGAGGTAACCCAATTACAAAGGATCTCACACAATATGTATTCATTGATAAGTGGATATTAGCCCAGAAACTTAGGATACCCAAGATATAAGATCAATTTGCTAAACGCATGAAACTCAAGAAGAATGAAGACCAAAGTGTGGACACTTTGCCCCTTCTTAGAATTGGGAACAAAACACCCATGGAAGGAGTTACAGGGACAAAGTTTGGAGCTGTGATGCAAGGATGGACCATCTAGTGATTTCCATATGCAGGGATCCATCCCATAATCAGCTTCCAAACGCTGACACCATTGCATACACTAGCAATATTTTGCTGAAAGGACCCAGATATAGCTGTCTCTTGTTAGACTATGTCGGGGCCTAGCAAACACAGAAGTGGATGCTCACATTCAGCTATTGGATGGATCACAGAGCCCCCAATTGAGGAGCTAGACAAAGTAACCAAGGAGCTAAAGGGAACTGCAACCCTATAGGTGGAACAATATGAACTAACCAGTACCCCTGAGCTCTTGTCTCTAGCTATATATGTATCAAAGATGTCCTAGTTGGCCATCACTGGAAAGAGAGCCCCATTGGACTTGCAAACTTTATATGCACGCCAGGGCCGAAAAGGGGGAGTGGGTGGGTAGGGGAGGGGGTGGGTATGGGGGAGTTTTGGGATAGCATTAGAAATGTAAATGAGGAAAATACCTAATAAAATTTTTAAAAAAATAAAAAATAAAAAATATAAAGAGAGGGGTGGAGGGAGGAAGGAACGAAGGAACAAACTGTTAAGAGAATGAATGTAGAGGGTGGCCTAGTGGGCCATCAATGGTAGGTGAGGCCCTTGGTCTTGTAAAGATCATATGCCCCAGTACAGGGGAATGCCAGGGCCAGGAAGCTGGAGTGGGAGGGTTAGGGAGCAGGGCGGGAGGGGGGATATAGAGGGCTTTGGGGATAGCATTTGAAATGTAAACGAAGAAAATATCTAAGAAAAAAGAAAAAAAAGAGAAAAAGAAAGAATGTTTGTGTTTGTGCGTTTGTTGGGAAGACTGAAAAAAACATTGAAGTCGTTAAGAGTTTATATGGCATCTGGACTGCAGAGGCACATGCCTTTAACAGGTGACTATCTGTGACTCAAGGCCAGCCTAGGTTACAAACTGAGTGCAAGAACAACCAAAAATGTTACAAAGAAAAAAACCACAGACAAAGAAAAAAAAGAATGTGTATTGATTTTACAGAGGACCCAAATCCATCTACTGAGGTTTGGTGACTCACAACAAACTATCTGTAACTCCAACTCTGGTGGTTCAATTATTTCTTCTATACTCTGTAGGAACCTGCACACAAGACATTCACACATATACATATACATAAATTAATTTCATTAAACTTGTTTTCAGTGTGTTTTTGTGTGTGTTTGTGTATGTAGCCTTCATTGATCTGTGAACAGTATCTATGTACCTGCTGCCTAAAAGGTCAAAGAGAGTATGCTGAATCCTCTGAAGGTGAAGGCACATACAGTTGTTAGTTTGACTGTGGGAATTGGAAACCCAACCTGCATTCTTTCCAAGAGCATCTATACTCATAACCACTCAGTCATCTCTCTGGCCTCCTTAAAAGATGTGGTATATTTACACAATGGAGTACTACTCACTATAAAAAAGAATGAATTTATGAAATTCCTAGGCAAATGGTTGGACCTGGAGGGCATTATCCTGAGTGAGGTAACCCAATCACAAAAGAACCCACATGATATGTACTCACTGATAAGTGGATATTAGCCCAGAAACTTAGGATACCTAAGATATAAGTTACAATTTGCAAAACACATGAAACTCAAGAAGAGTGAAGACCAAAGTGTGGACACTTTGCCCCTTCTTAGAACTGGGAACAAAACACCCATGGAAGGAGTTACAGAGACAAAGTTTGGAGCTAAGACAAAAGGATGGACCATCTAGAGACTGCCATATCCAGGGATCCATCCCATAATCAGCCTCCAAACGCTGACACCATTGCATACACTAGCAAGATTTTGCTGAAAGGACCCAGATATAGCTGTCTATTGTTAGACTATGTCGGGGCCTAGCAAACACTTAAGTGGATGCTCACAGTCAGCTATTGGATGGATCACAGAGCCCCCAATGGAGGAGCTAGAGAAAGTACCCTAGGAGCTAAAGGGATCTGCAACCCTATAGGTGGAACATTATGAACTAACCAGTACCCTGGAGCTCTTGATTCTAGCTGCATATGTATCGAAAGATGGCCTAGTCGGCCATCACTGGAAGGAGAGGCCCACTGGACTTGGAAACTTTATATGCCCCAGTACAGGGGAACGCCAGCGCCAAAATATGGGAGTGGGTGGGTAGGGTAGTGGGGGGGAGGGTGTGGGGGACTTTTGGGATAGCATTGGAAATGTAAATGAGGAAAATAACTAATTAAAAAAAAAGAACTAAAAGAACTCAATCTTCACTTGTCCAAGATGTCTTTTTTCCAACATTCTGGAAGGGAAGGATGGCGGTCTCTTTAACTCAAAGCCAACTTGAGCTACAGGGCTAAAGAGTGAGAACCTGTCTCAAAATAAATAAATAGGGCTTGAGAAATGGATAAGCAGTTAAATTTAATGACTGTTCCTCTCAACATTCACATGGTTGCTCACAACACTCTGTAACTGTAGTTCCGGGAGACCAAACAGCATCCTCTGGCTTATGAGGGCACTGTGTGCACAAGTTTAACAGATATACATGCAGGCAAAACACACTCACAGACAAACTAACAAATGAACCTAAAAAACATCAAAATAAAAGAATAAGGTAATAAAAAGGGTATTAGAAAAGAAAAGTCATGTTACAAGAAGATAGGAAAGGGCCAACAACATCAATGGTCTTTACCAAATTGGAAAGCGAAACAATGAAGTTCTGACTCATACACAGAGAAAACTCAAGAATATGGAGAAATAGAAATACTTGCACCCTAATAGTAGAAATATAACAATACAACACTTGTGGAAATGTATGGCACTGTAGATAGATATTCATGTAGTTTTACACAGGGTTTTATTGTTCTATTTTCACCAAATAAGGCACAAGTGTTCCTATTTCTCCTTCTCCTTGAAGTCTGTACTGATATGAATCAAAACTGTTTTTTTCTTAGATATTTTCTTTATATAAATTTCAAAAGCTACCCGAAATTTCCATATACCCACTTCCCTCCCTGTTCCCCTACACACCCACTCTCAATTCTTGGCCCTGGCATTCCCCCTATACTGGAGGATACAGAGTTTGCAATTCTAAGGGTCCTCTCTTCCTAGTGATGGCTGACTAGGCCATCTTCTGCTACATATGCAGCAAGAGAAATGAGCTCTGGGGGTACTGGTTAGTTCATATTGTTGTTCCACCTATAGGGTTGCAGACCCCTTAAGCCCCTTGGGTGTTTTCTGTAGCTTCTACATTGGGGGCCCTGTGTGCCATCTTATAGATGACTGTGAGCATCCACATCTGTATATGCCAGGCAGTGGCATAGCCTCATATGAGACAGCTATACCAGGGTCCCTTCAGCGAAAATCTTGCGGGCATATGCAATAGTGTCTGGGTTTGTTGGCTGATTATGGACTTGATCCCCAGGTGGGGTAGTCTCTGGATACTGTATACTTTCATGTTAGCTCTAAAGTTTGTCTCTGTAATTCCTTTCATGGATATTTTGTTCCCTATTCTAAGGAGAAATGAAGTATTCACCCATTGGTCAAAAAAAAAAAGCAAGAAAGTAATCCTTCAACAAACCTAAAAGAAGACAGCCACAAGAACTGATTGCAAACTCTAACAACAAAAATAATAGAAAGCAACAATTACTTTTCCTTAATATTTCTTAATATCACTGGATTCAATTCCCCAATAAAAAGACATAGTAACAGACTGGCTATACAAACAGGACCCAAACTTTTGCTGCTTACAGGAAACCTCAGGGAAAAAGTCAGAGGCTACCTCACAGTGAAAGACTGGAAAACAATTTTCCAAGCAAATGGTCTGAAGAAAAAATCAGGAGCAGGCATTCTAATATCTAATAAAATCAAATTCCAACCCAAAGTTATAAAAAAGACAAGGAGAGGCACTTCATACTCATCAAATGTAAAATCTTCCAAGAGGAACTCTCAATTGTGAATATCTATGCTCCAAATGCAAGGGCAGCCACATTCATCAAAGAAACGTTATTAAAGTTCAAAGCACACTTGTACCTCACACAATAACAATGGGGGACTTTAACATACCACTTTCATCAATGGACAGATCGTGGAAACAGAAACTAAACAGAGACACAGTGAAACTAGCAGAAGTTATGAAACAAATGGATTTAACAGATATCTACCGAATATTTTATCCTAAAATAAAATATATACCATCTTCTCAGCACTTCATGGTAACTTCTCCAAAATTGACAATATAATTGGTCTCAAAACAGGCCTCAACAGATACAAAAATATTGAAATTGTCCCATGCATCCTATCAGATCACTATGGACTAAGGCTGATCTTCAATAACAACATAAATAATAAAAAACCAACATTCACATGGAAACTGAACAACACTTTTCTCAATGATACCTTGGTCAAGGAGGAATAAAGAAAGAAATTAAACACTTTTTAGAGTTTAATGAAAATGATGCCACAGCATACCCAAACTTATGGGACACAATGAAAGCATTTCTAAGAGGAAAACTCATAGCTCAGAGTGCCTCACAAAAAAGAAACTAGAGAGAGCACACACACGCTAGCAGCTTGACAACACACCTAAAAGCTCTAGAACAAAAGGAAGTAAATTCACCCAAGAGGAGTAGACGACAAGAAATAATCAAACTCAGGGGCAAAATCAACCAAGTGGAAAGAAAAAGTACTATTCAAAGAATCAACCAAACGAGGAGCGGCTCATTGAGAAAATCAACAACATAGATAAATCTTTAGCCAGACTCACTAGAGGGCACAGGTTCAGCATCCTAATTAACAAAATCAGAAATGAAAAGGAGACATAACAATAGATCCTGAAGAAATCCAAAACACTATCAGATCCTTCTATAAAAGGCTATACTCAAGAAAACTGAAAAACAGGCATGAAATTGACAAATTTCTATACAGATAACAACGTTAAATCGGGATCAGGTTAATGATCTAAACAGTCCTATATCGCCTAACGAAATAGAAGCAGTCATTGATAGTCTCCAACCAAAAGAAAAAAAAAAAAAAAAAGCCCAGGACCAGATAGGATTAATGCAGAGTTCTATCAGACCTTCAAAGTAGATCTAATTCCAGTACTTCACAAACTATTCCACAAAATAGAAGCAGAAGGTACTCTACTCAATTAATTCTATGAAGTCAAAATTACTCTGATACCTAAACCACAGAAAGACCCAAGAAAGATAGAGAACTTCAAACCAATTTCCCTTATGAATACCGCTGCAAAAAATACTCAATAAAATTCTCGCTAAACTGAATCCAAGAACACATCAAAAAGACCATCCATCCTGACCAAGTAGGTTTCATTCCAGGGACGAAGGGATAGTTTAATATACGGAAACCCATCAACATAATCCACTAAATAAACAAACTCAAAGACAAAATCCACATGATCATCTCGTTAGATGTGGAATAAGCATTTGACAAAATCCAACAGCCATTCATGAAAAAAGCCTTGGAAAGATTAGGAATTAGAGACACATAACTAAACATGATAAAAGCAAACTACAGCAAACCAGTAGCCAACATCAAAGTAAATGGTGAGAAGCTGGAAGCATTCCCACTAAAATCAGGAACTAGACAAAGCTGCTCACTTTCTCCCTACCTATTCAACATTGTACTTGAAGTCCTAGCCAGAGCAATTTGACAACAAAAGGAGATCAAGGGGATACAAATTGGAAAAAATGAAGTCAAAATATCATTTTTGCAGATAATACAATAGTATATATAAGTGACCCTAAAAATTCCACCAGAGAACTCCTAAACCTGATAAACAGCTTTGGTGAAGTAGCTGGATATAAAATTAACTCAAAAAGGTCAATGACCTTTCTCTACACAAAGGATAAACAGGCTGAGAAAGAAATTAGGGAAACAACACCCTTCTCAATATTCACAAATAATATAAAATACCTTGGTGTGACTCTAACTAAGGAAGTGAACGATCTGTATGATAAGAATTTCAAGTCTCAGAAGAAAGAAATTAGAGAAGATCTCAGAAGATGGAAAGATCTCCCATGCTCATGGATTGGCAGGATCAATATAGTAAAAATGGCTATCTTGCTAAAAGCAATCTACAGATTCAATGCAATCCCCATCAAAATTCCAACTCAATTTTTCAACGAATTAAAAAAGGCAATCTGCAAATTCATCTGGAATAACAAAAAACGTAGGATAGCACAAACTCTTCTCAATGATATAAGAACCTCTGGCAGAATCACCATGCCTGAACTAAAGCTGTACTACAGAGCATTTGTGAAAAAAAAAATGCATGGTACATGTATAGCGACAGACAAGTAGACCAATAGAATAGAATTGAAGCTAAAACCATCCAGTGGGAAAAAGAAAGCATTTTCAACAAATGGTACAGGTACAAGTGGAGGTTATCATGAAGAAGAATGTGAATTGATCCATTCTATTTTTATCTAATTAGGTATTTTCTTCATTTACATTTCCAATGCTATCCCAAAATTCCTCCATACCTTCCCTGCCCCCCATTCCCCTACTGACCCACTCCCACTTCTTGGACTGGCATTCCCCTGTACTGAGGCATATAAAGTTTGCATGACCAATGGGCCTCTCTTTCCACTGATGGCTGACTAGGCCATCATCTAATAAATATGCAGCTAGAGACACAAGCCCTGGGGGGTACTGGGAGTTCATATTGTTGGTCCACCTGTAGTGATGAAGATCCCTTCGGCTCCTTTGGTACTTTCTCTAAGTCCTCCATTGGGGGCCCTGTGATCCATCCAATAGCTGACTGTGAGCATTCACTTTTGTATTTTCTAGGCCCCAGCATAGCCTCACAAGAGACAGCTATATCAGGTTCCTTTCAGCAAAATTTTGCTAGTGTATGCAATGGTGTCAGCGTTTGGAGGCTGATTATGTGATGGATCCCTGGGTATGGCAGTCTCTAGATGGTGCATCCTTTCATCTCAGCTCCAAACTTTGTCTCTGTAACTCCTTCCATGGGTGTTTTGATCCCAATTCTAAGAAGGGGCATAGTGTCCACACTTGGGTATTCCTTTTTCTTGAGTTTCATGTGTTTTGCAAATTGTGTCTTGTATCTTGGGTATTCTAAGTTTCTAGGCTAATATCCACTTATCAGTGAGTACATATCATGTGAGTTCTTTTCTCCACATCCTCACCAGCATCTGCTGTCACCTGAATTTTTGGTCTTAGCCCTTCTGACTTGTGTGAGGTGAAATCTCAGGGTTGTTTGGATTTGCAGTTCCCTGATGATTAAGGATGCTGAACATTTTTTCAGGTGCTTCTCAACCATTCAGTATTCCTCAGGTTAGAATTCCTTGTTTTGCTCTGAGCCCCATGTTTTAAGGGGTTGTTTGATTTTCTGGAGTCCACCTTCTTAAGTTATTTATATACATTGGATATTAGTACCTTATCTGATTTAGGATAGGTAAAGATCCTTTCTCAATCTGTTGCTGGCCTTTTTGTCTTATTGAGGGTCTCTTTTGCCTTATAGAAACTTTGCAATTTTATGAGGTTCGATTTTTTGATTCTTGATCTTACATCACAAGCCATTGCTGCATTATTAAGGAATTTTTCCTCTGTGCCCTTATCTTTGATGCTTTTCCCCAATTTCTCCTCTATAAGTTTCATTGTCTTTGGTTTTATGTGGAGTTCCTTGATCCACTTAGATTTGACCTTAGTACAATGAGATAGGAATTGATCAATTCGAATTCTTCTACATGATAACTGCCAGTTGTTCCAGCACCTTTTGCTGAAAATGTTGTGTTTTTTCTGCTGGATGGTTTTAACTCCCTTGTCAAAGATCAAGTGACTATAGCATAGGTGTGTAGATTCATTTCTGGGTCTTCAATTCTATTCCATTGATCTAACTGTCTGTCACTGTTCCAGTACCATGTAGTTTTTATCACCATTGCTTTGAAGTCCAGCTTAATGGCAGGCATGGTGATTCCACCAGAGATTCTTTTATTGTTGAGAATAGTTTTTGCTAGCCTAGGTTTTTTTTATTATTCCAGATAAATTTGCAAATTGCCCTTTTTAACTTGGTGAAGAACTGGGTTGAATTTTGAAGGGGATTTCATTGAATCTGTTGAGTGCTTGTGGCAGGATAGCAATTTTTATTATATTAATCCTACCAATTCATGAGCATGGAAGATCTTTCCATCTTCTGAGATCTTCTTCAATTTCTTTCTTCAGATAATTTAAGTTCTTATTGTACAGATCTTTCACTTCCTTAGTTATAGTCACACCAAGTTATTTTATATTATTTGCGACTATTGTGAAGGGTGTTGTTTCCCTTATTTCTTTTTCAGTCCCTTTATCCTTTGTGTATGGAAAGGCCATTGATTTGTTTGAGTTAGTTTTATATCCAGCTAATTCACTGAAACTGTTTGTCAGATTTAGGAGTTCTCTGGTAGAATTTTGGGGTTACTTATAAATACTGTTGCATCATCTGCAAATAGTGATATTGTCACTTCTTCCTTTCCAATTTGTATCTCCTGGATCTCCTTTTGTTGTCTAATTGCTCTGGCTAGAACTTCATGTACTATATTGCATAGGTAAGGAGAAAGTGGGCTGTCACGTCTAGTACCTGATTTTAGTGGGATTGCTCCAAGTTTCTCTCAGTTTAGTTTGATGTTGGCTACTGGTTTGTTCTACATTGTTTTTATTATGTTTAGGTATGGGCCTTGAATTCCTGATCTTTCCAAGACTTTTATCATGAATGGGTGTTGAATTTTGTCAAATGCTTCCTTAGCATTTAAAAAGATGATCCTGTGGTTTTTGTGTTTGAATTTGTTTATATAGTGGATTATGTTTATTGATTTCTGTATATTAAACCATCCCTGCATTCCTGGGATGGAGCCTACTTGGTTGTGTTGGATGATTGTCTTGATGTGTTCTTAGATTCAGTTTGTGAGGATTTTCATGACTATTTTTGCATCAATATTCATCAAGGAATTGGTCTGATATTTTCTTTCTTTTTTGAATCTTTACGTGGTTTAAGTATCAAAGTAATTGTCGCTTCATAGAATGAATTGGGTAGAGTACCTTCTGTTTCTATTTTGTACAATAGTTTGAGTATAGTTGGAATTATGTCTTCTGCAAAAATCTGATAAATCTCTGCATTAAACCTACCTGGTCTGTGGCTTTTTTTGCTTGGGAGACTACTATTGATGGCTTTTATTTCTTTAGGGGAAATGGGACTGTTTAGATAGTTAATCTGACCCTTATTTTACTTTGGTACCGTGTATCTGTCTAGGAAGTTGTCCATTTCATCAAGGTTTTCTAGTTTTGTTGAGTATACCCTTTTGTAGTAGGATCTGATGATGTTTTGGATTTCCTCAGGTTCTGTTGTTATGTCTCCTTTTTCATTTCTGATTTTGTTAATTAGGATACTGTCCCTGTGCCCTCTAGTTAGTCTGGCTAAGATTTTATCTATCTTGTTGCTTTTCTCAAAGAACCAACTCCTGGTTTGGTTGATTCTTTGAATAGTTCATTTTGTTTATACTTAGTTGACTTCAGCTCTGAGTTTCAGTATTTCCTCCTGTCTACTCATCTTGGGTGAATTTGCTTCCTTTTGTTCTAGAGCTTTTAGGTGTGCTGTCAGTCTGCTAGTGTATGCTTTCTCTAGATTCTTTTTGGAGGCACTCAAGGCTCTGAGTTTTCCTCCTAGGACTGCCTTCATTGTGTCCCATACGTTTGGGCATGTTGTGGCTTCATTTTCATGAAAATCTAAAGTCTTTAATTTCTTTTTTTATTTCATCCTTGATCAAGGAATCATTGAGTAGAGTGTTGTTCAGTTTCCTCATGAATTTTCTATTATTTATATTGTTATTGAAGATCAGACTTAGTCTATGATGATCAGATAGAATGCATAGTATCATTTTCATATTTTTGTATATGTGGAGGCCAGTTTTGTGACCAATTATATGGTCAATTTTGGAAAAGGTACCATGTGGCGCTGAGAAGAAGGTATAACCTTTTGTTTTAGGATAAAATGTTTTGTAGATATCTATTAAATCCATTTGTTTCATAACTTCTGTTAGTGTCCACGTGTCTCTGTTTAGTTTCTGTTTCCAGAATCTGTTTATTGGTGAGAGTGGGGTGTTGAAGTCTCCCCGAATTATTGTGTGAGGTGCAATGTGTGCTTTGACCTTTACTAGAGTTTCTTTAATGAATGTGGATGCCCTTGTATTTGGAGTATAGATATTCAGAATTGATATTTCATCTTGGTATATTTTAGCTTTGATGACATTTTTTTTTGAGAAATCAGTAACTGAGAGAGTAAGTGAGAGTGAATCTCCTGGGTTGTTTGCTTTGTGAAGACATTCATGTCTCAGCTGAAAAGAGGTTTTCCCTGGAAAGATCTAAGATTTATGTTATATCAGCAACCATATGTTTTCATTCCCTGTAGATACAAAAGCATAAGCAGGTTGCCATCTGAAAACTATTGCTGGTTTCCATTCTAATGTCCACACATCCTTACAGTGCATTGGCTGTCCTAGTTCCTCGGTGTTTTAAATAACCCAGTGTCTCTCTGTTGCTATTGTTCATTTTTCATAAAGATTAAGAACATTTAGTCAACACAGCATTATTCATATGTCATTTTCATCTTGTTTGTTCAGTATAGAATTGGTGTTCTCTTTTCAGTACACGAACGAATCCAATTGGTTCTTTTTATAAACTGTATAGGTTTCCTATTTAGATATTTGTCATTAATATCATCCACATAGTTACTACACACTCTTGTCAATCTTCATTGATCACCCATAATGACATAATCTCAGCCTTTACAAGAGGTACAACAATTTTGGTTAGATCTGTTCCTGACAATTGATGTAATCTTATTCTACGTTTTGTAATTAATTCAGAAGTCTTTTCTGTATATGTCTACATTTTTTGCTTTGGTAATGAGCTAAGAAAATTCATCCCAGAACACTATATTACCTTTGCATAGTAATCACAATAGAACAATGAGTTGAAGGCAAAATGACCAAAATAGATCATGTTTAAGATCAATTTCATCCACATATACCCCTTACATTTATTGTTCTACATGAGTTAACTCTTTTTCTGTTTCAGCGGTTACAAATCTTGAAAGGTTTGAGTTTGAATCTCCTTTAATGTTTCAAAAAAATTACTTAGCTCCTACATACTTAATCCAGTTGTAGGCCTCAGGCAATTTATATCTCCCATTAATTTTAAAAAATTGTTAAGGGTTTCCAATTGGTCCCTGCGGATCTGCCCCTTTTGTGGGTGAATTTTTCTTGATTGATTTTATAAACAAAATAACTAAGTCAATCTCCTCTTCTTATTTCTTTCTGGAGCTATCATGACCCACAGCATGGCAAAATATTTTGTGTTACCTTAAACATATTTTCTAAAACATCATCAACAGAATCAGTCAAAAAATGTCACCCATATAATAATATAGATTGAAGAAATTGCTTACAAATAATTTCTAATATTTTTGCACAAAATATTGACATAAAGTAGGACTATTTAAAATTCCTTGTGGAAGTAACTTCCAATGGTATTTTAATCATTGAAGCACTGTTGTTCAGTGTGTATATTGAGAAAGCACACCTTTCCCTGTCTTTTTCATGAAAGGTTTTTGTGAAAAAGTGATCTTTCAAGTCAATTATTATTAGTGTACATGCTATTGGTAACAAAGAAGATAAAGAAATTGTAGGTTTTAAAGGACCTATTATTTGAATTAGTCTATTAACTGCCATTAAATGTTTTATCATACTCCATTTACCTGATTTCATTTGTACAACAAACAGGGGGATTCCATAGGCTTGTAGACTTCTATATTCAGCCCCCAGTTAGTCTTAGATAGTTGTTCAAGTGCCTGCAATTTCTTTCTTTTTTTTTCCCTCAGGTATTTATTCCATTTACATTTCCAATGCTATCATAACGTCCCCCACACGTTCCCCCTCCCACCCACTCCCACTTTTGGCCCTGGGGTTCCCTTGTACTGAGGCAGATAAAGTTTGCATGACCAATGAGCCTCTCTTTCCACTGATGGCCGACTAGGCCATCTTCTGATACACATGCAGCTAGAGACACGAGCTCTGGGGGGGGGGGGGGGTACTGGGTAGTTCATATTGTTCCACCTATAGGGTGGCAGATTTCTTTAGCTCCTTGATTGCTTTCTCTAGCTCCTCCATTCGGGGCACTGTGATCCATTCAATAGCTGACTGTGAGCATCCACTTCTGTGTTTGCTAGGCCCTGGCATAGTCTAACAAGAGACAGCTACATCTGGGTCCTTTCAGCAAAATCTTGCTAGTGTATGCAATGGTGTCAGTTTTTGGAGGCTGATTATGGGATGGATCCCCAGATATGAAAGTCTCTAGATGGTCCATCCTTTCGTCTCAGCTCCAAACTGTGTCTTTTTATCTCCTTCCATGGGTGTTTTGTTCCCAGTTCTAAGAAGGGCCAAAGTGTCCACACTTTGGTCTTCGTTCTTCTTGAGTTTCATGTGTTTAGCAAATTGTATCTTATATCTTGGGTTTTCTAAGTTTCTGGGCTAATATCCACTTATCAGTGAGTACACATTTTGTGAGTTCTTTTGTGATTGGGTTTCCTCACTCAGGATGATGCCCTCCAGGTCCATCCATTTGCCTAGGAATTTCATAAATTCTTTTTAATAGCTGAGTAGTACTCCATTGTGTAAATGTATCACATTTTCTGTATCCATTCCTCTGTTGAGGAGCATCTGGGTTATTTCTAGCTTCTGGCTATTATAAATAAATGCCTGAAATTTTTTGTTTATAGGCCACTGCTCTTTCCATCTAGGTCTGGTTGATAACCATTGTAGAGACAAGGCTTTTGATATGTCACCAGTGGCCTCTTTTATAAATTTGGAAACTCAATCCCTGTCATGTCCTGTGTTTGGACAATGGGCACAGCTTGTGGTTGTTCTTGATCACCTATATCAATACTTTTCCCCAGGAGGATCTATCACATCACCCCATATTTCCTCCTTTGCTGTCACTGAAATTGCAGCAATATTATTTTGATTATCCCTTGCTGTAAAAGAGCCCTTACCTATGTATTTATGGGTACATCAGATTCATAAGGTCACAAGGTACTTGTTTGGACTTCTGGTCCAACATAGTAAATCCATTGGACATTTTGTCTTATTTGGAATAATTTACCAATTTTATTTACTGAATATAAACCTTCTGAAGTGGCCAATATATATTTCAAGTATTTGGGAATACTTGAAATCTATCATCATCAGATAACTAACATCATCAGCTCTTGTAGTCATCAAACTTAATTAAACACCATTCATTTGTATCGTCAATTTGGGTCCTTAATCACAGTTTGCCAGAACCCACAATATTTAGTATTCCCCCTAACCATTGTCCTTTCTACTGGAAAATCCTTGCTTATGTAAGGAAAAAACAACAGCTGAGGAATCCTATCTCCTGTACTAATTTGTTATTAGACGCGTTCTCACGACCGGCCAGGAAGAACACCACAGACCAGAATCTTCTGCGGCAAAGCTTTATTCTTACATCTTCAGGAGCCAGGGTGCAGGAAGCAAGAGAGCAAGAAGCAAGAGAGCGAAGCAAGAGAGAGAAGCAAGAGAGAGAAGCAAGAGAGCGAAGCAAGAGAGAGAGAAAACGAAACCCCGTCCCTTTTTAAGGAGAATTCTCCTTCGCCTCGGACGTGTCACTCCTTGATTGGCTGCAGCCCATCGGCCGAGTTGACGTCACGGGGAAAGCAGAGCACAAGTAGTCATAAGATACCCTTGGCACATGCGCAGATTATTTGTTTACCACTTAGAACACAGGATGTCAGCGCCATCTTGTAACGGCGAATGTGGGGGCGGCTCCCAACATCTCCCCCTTTTTCTTTTAATAAGAGCAAATAGGCCACCCATATTAATGAGAGTGGAGATAGAGGTCAAATCCCCAGTGTGTAGGTAAAGGAGCCATGTACAGGATTAGCTCTTAGGCTTACAGGCTTTTACCCAGAGCAACCCTGACCTGCTCCCGTGTCGTTTTGCCTGGGGGAAGGGAACTAGGACACTGAACCTTCATGAAAGATGACATGTCTCCCTAGAATAGGCTCATATATGCCGCAGAGCCTTTCCATTGCAGTGCTTAGCCTTGCAACTCTCTCGGGCTGCTGAAGCACACTCACTCTATCCCGTGCAATGAGTCTAGCCTCATGGGATATAAGAGCTGAGTGGCCAGCGACCTATTGCCTAAGCATAGATATATCATATATCAGGGGGAGCTCCATGTTCTAGTCCTGCAAGCGCCTGGGCAATAACCACCTTGTCTCTCCTAGTTTAGGCCTTAAGCTTACAGACCAATCAAAGAAGCAACACTAATCCACAGCAAAGTGTATCTCCAAATAATATTAATCCCACCCATTTTTTAAAGAAAGAAAATGCTGAGGAGATCCAATTGGGTAATCCTTTGGTCAGGGACAGGTCCAAGCGCGTGGAGTTGACCTGAAGTCTCAATTCCCGAAGGATCTGTTCAAATTCAGCCATCCAATTCTGTAACATATACTGAAAAAGACTTTTTGACAAATTAGCTGTCCTAGTAAATTTAACATACTGAATGGAAATAACACACAATCCCGGAAACTTTTGTTCACAACCCTGCTGAGTTATTTGTCATAATACATCTAGTTGTATCTGGACAAGATCTATGAGTTGATTAACCAGCATGAGACCTCTCTGTATCTTGACATTAGCTGAGGCCTGTTCATCTATGACTGTAGTCACTGAGGCTGACAAAGTGTTAATGGTGCCAGTCATCTGGACCTGTCCAGACAGAGCCAAGGCTGTCTGAATTAAGGCCAAACCCAGTTCCTAGTTAGTGGTAAAAAAGCAGGAGAATACTTGAGCATTATACATCACCGTCATTGGGAGTGGAAATGTCGACATTATCCCCCAACGCTGCTCTCTCTTTATTATTGACGCCCTGGACATCACCAAGACGAGGGACATTAGTATTCCCTTGGTCAGTCTGGATTTTTCGGGTGAGTCTTTCTGGTACCCAAAATGGGTTGTCTTCATTCTGTGGGAAAACACAGACAGCTCCCCTGGATCTTATCAAGATAGGATCCGGGCCATACCATTTATTATCAAGGACATTTTTCCATTTAACCATCTCATTGGGCCTATCTGGCTCTGAACAATGACGTTCAGCCGCAGTATGGCCATGAGCATCAATATTTAAAAAATTGAGTGTAAAGAGTGCCAAAGACACCGACACTCTTGGTGCTCGGGGTACAGTCTCCTCAAAAGTTCCCCTCTTCTGTTTTATAAGATAGGCTTTGAGGGTGCGATGCGCACGCTCAACAATACCCTGTCCTTGAGGGTTGTATGGAAGTCCAGTCAGGTGGGTTACGTCCATCTGACGGCAGAACTGTTGGAATTTTTGAGACGTATAAGCTGGTCCATTATCAGTCTTAAGGAGTCTGGGTTTCCCCCAAGCACTCCATGCCTCAAGACAATGTTGAATCACATGTGAGGCTTTTTCTCCGGTTAACGGAGAGGCAAACATGATGCCAGAACATGTGTCAATGGACACATGGAGATATTGAAGTTTTCCAAAGGAAGAAACATGTGTAACATCCATTTGCCAGACCTGTAGAGGTCGAATACCGCGTGGGTTAATTCCCACATGAGGAACTGGCAAGAACTCACAGCAGCTTTGACATTGAGTAACAATGTCACGGGCTTCTTTTCTTGTCAAGGAGAAACGACTGCGTAATGTTTCAGCCGTCACATGAAAATTGTTATGAAAATTTCTTGCAGCCTCTACCGGGGATGATAGGGCAGCAGCCACCACTTTAGTGGCCTTATCTGCCAAATCATTTCCCAGAGCCATGGGGCCAGGTAGGCCTGAATGGGCTCTAACATGAGTAATATAAACAGGAGATCTTCTAGATAACAAAACTAATTGTATCTGCTGAAAAATATTGGCAACTCTACTGGAAGGCTTAATCACTCCAGCCACTTCTAAAAGATTTACTGCATTTACCACATAACAGGAATCTGACACAATATTAAGGGGTTCTAAAAAGGTTTTTAAAACTTCTAAGACCACTAAACATTCTACCACTTGAGGTGAATTTTCATTATATTGTTTGGATACCACTTTACCATTAGCCACATAGGCACCTATGCCAGTTTTTGATCCATCAGTATATACCACAATCCCATTTTTAAGTGGGTTTCTTACTGTTATTTGTGGAAACACAACAGATTGATTTTGGGCAAACTGTAAGATTGGATGTTTTGGATAATGGTTATCTATTTTTCCTGAAAAGGAGGTAACTAAAACTGCCCAATCATTAGATGCGGCTGCCAAGGTTTGAACCTGTGCAGCGGTATAAGGTACAATTAAAAGATATGGACTTTGCCCAAAGTGGGTGATTGCTGCTTTTAGACCTTTAAGGGCAAGCTGTGCAATTGCATCAGGATACCAATCTATTATTTTAGCTGGGGATACGTTTGGATGGATCCACAACAATGGCCCATTCTGCCACAAAACTGCAGTTGGCAATTGTGCTGTCTTAAAGACACACAAACTGAAAGGCTGCGAATCCTCAATACGTTGTAATTGTGCATTCTGTAAGGCCTTTTCCACTTTTTGTAAGGCCTGGTTAGCAGCTAGAGTAAGAGTCCTAGGGGAGGAGATATGAGGATCTCCTTCTAAAATACTAAACAAAGGCCTTAACTCAGCGGAAGGAATCTTTAAAAAAGGTCTGAGCCAATTAATATCTCCCAACAGCTTTTGAAAATCATTTAAGGTATGGAGGTGATCTCTTCTTATCTCTACCTTTTGGGGCACAATCTTATCTGGGGACACCACAGAGCCCAAGAATTGTCCTGTATCAGAAATTTGGACCTTTTCTGTGGCTATCTGTAAACCCCACTGACTTAAAGTTTTAAGTAGAAAAGGATATGCCTTTTGTATTTTCCTTTGTTCCTCTCTGGGAATGAATGAGTCTGCGCACTGCCTCTCTGCGCACTGCCTCTCTGCGCATTGCTGACGCACTACGCAGGGCGGGGACTCCGCATAGGGCGGACCTTGAAGCCGACTGCCCTGAGGCCAATCAGCAAACTGGCCTTCGCCAGCCGCTTTTGGCTTTTTTCTTGACCAATTAGCTGGCTGGTAATGGGCTGCTTCTTCCTCCCAGTCTGTTTCCTCAGAGGAGGATTCTTCACCTGCTTCAGAGCTACTAAGAGCTGGCTTCCTGAGCTCATCCAGCGATGAGCACAGGCTCCTTTTCCTATAGACCTCCGCTAATTGATCTTTCTTCTTTTCCCTTTTTCCTCTTTTTCTTCTAATCTCTCTCCAGGTATTCTTACCTGACCTAAACTTTTCCTCGGGTTCAAGACCCTTGGAAAGGCCTGTATACTTACCGTTTCTCCTTGCTCCTACTCTCTCTCCCCGCTTTACTTCTGATAGACTGCCCTGAATTTCATCCAGAATTTTCAGCCCTGCCTTAACCACTATATAACATGTGAAAAGGAACAAAAGGGCTCCTAACACCAGAAAAAATTCAAGGCCAAACATATTCCACTTTACTTCTGATAGACTGTCTTGAATTTCGTTAGAAAGTTCAAGGCCAGGCTTACCTCGTAAAGCTGTACTCACTGGTACTCTCGTTCCCCAGCTGAAAAGTTCTGAATTCATACAGTTGAATCCTTCTTAACAGTCTGCTTTACGGGAACCTTTATCACCGTCGTTCCCCAGCTGATGAGTTCTGAATTCGGCAGTTGAATCCTTCTCAACAGTCTGTTTTATGGGAACACTTTATCACCGTCGTTCCCCAGCTGATGAGTTCTGAATTCGGCAGTTGAATCCTTCTCAACAGTCTGTGTTACGGGAACCTTTATAAACGTGATCCGCAGTTCTGGTTCCGGAATGAGGGATCCTCCTTGCGCCAGTCCCGAGTTTTTTTCTCGTCCCGGAATTCGGCACCAATTGTTATTAGACGCGTTCTCACGACCGGCCAGGAAGAACACCACAGACCAGAATCTTCTGCGGCAAAGCTTTATTCTTACATCTTCAGGAGCCAGGGTGCAGGAAGCAAGAGAGCAAGAAGCAAGAGAGCGAAGCAAGAGAGAGAAGCAAGAGAGAGAAGCAAGAGAGCGAAGCAAGAGAGAGAGAAAACGAAACCCCGTCCCTTTTTAAGGAGAATTCTCCTTCGCCTCGGACGTGTCACTCCTTGATTGGCTGCAGCCCATCGGCCGAGTTGACGTCACGGGGAAAGCAGAGCACAAGTAGTCATAAGATACCCTTGGCACATGCGCAGATTATTTGTTTACCACTTAGAACACAGGATGTCAGCGCCATCTTGTAACGGCGAATGTGGGGGCGGCTCCCAACACTAATTTTTATATCTTTTTGTCACATGTGACATAATTATTTTTTTTCATGTTCTCCCTATCTACTATATCCAGATGCACCATAAATCCTTGAGAAGTTAATCTAATTCTTCCCTAGATTATTGCCACTTTCCCTGAGGATAAATGACCATAAACACCCGTGGTTAATGACCATCAACACCAGTGGTTAATGACCATAAACCCCCGTGTTTAACTTGTAACATTCAATATTTGGAGATACTCTAAGAGGAGTAACTGTGGCAAAATTGATCAAAAGCTGCACTTCCTTCTGTATCATGTTTAAAATCATAAAAACTCTTTTGTTTTTCTTTCCTACTTGGTACTTCCTAGTTGATCAAAGGAAGATGTCTCATTGATCAAGGGTCATAGTGCTTTCAATGGCCTGATTATTCTCTTATATCCAGTATTTCCATATTCAAATACCAAAGTCTCTATCAATGACTGCATGGCTTCAGGTTCTGATATGGCTCTATTTACAGATAAACTCATTCGCTGAAAGAAATTATTAAATGCTTCTGTAAGACTCTGTATTATCTTAATAAATGATACGATTTTTTGAATATTTTATGTATTTAAATTTCAAACGTTATCCACTTTCCAAGTTTCCCCCCCCTGAACCCCCTTTATCTCTTTTTTCTCCCTCTGCTTTTATGAAGGTGCTCCACCTCCCACCTACTCACTCCTACTTCACCACCCTGTCAAGCCCCTACACTGGGGAAGCAAGTTCCTCAATCATATCCCAAGCTCTTACAGACACAACAGGATGTTGTTCAATTACAAAATTATCAGGTCAGATTTGTTTTTGTAAGTCAGCATAATGCCCTTCACCAAGCAGCTGGTCTTTAGTAACATTTATTCCTCTTGCTATATTGCATTGTTCTATTTTTGTGGTTTTCAGCAATTACAATGAAAACCATTGTAATTTTTGACCAGCTTCTAGCACCATTGATAGCAGTCCACTTATCCTTTCTAATCTTGCAGACCAGCTCAATGCTGAGTAACCCAGGTACTTAACATTTTATTAAAATTGGTCAGTGAGAGCCAAACAATATGTTAGCCTCTTTAAAGTCCATTATATGTAGCATTTCTATTGCCCTTCATATCAACTCACTATAAACATGACCACCATCATTAGCAGGTATATGCTACACAAAGACTGGGAAGGCTGGAGTTGTTTGTGTAGCATCAAACAAATCCTCTGGCAGTACACTTGGATGAACACTATCCCATTGTCCCTGTAACACCTTCTGCTTTCTTTGGCCCCTTGTCTCACTGAGGTGCTCTGGGCACCTGGCAATGGAAGTGCATGAAATGGGGTAGGGCAGTCATTTGCCTTGCAGCCTAATTTGCTTCCCTTTTTCATAGTGAAGTAAATTCTTAGTCTCAGATACCAATCCTGAACACTGTTGTTCTTTTCCCACAGGCTCTTTTTGCTTTTAAAGCACTTGTTCCAGAATAGTATATGCTCTCTCTAGACAGCTTCAAGAAAAGCATCATGTGAGTAGTCTCAGAAAAATATATTCTTACCTGTCTGCTTCAGCAAAACATACTTTCATAAGTCAGTTTCCAGAATACAATTATATGACACATCAGAGTTTTCACAGAGACCAGAAATTTTCACTTCATTGATGTTACACAAATTTCAACTCAACAGTAACAAAGAAGGAACACTTCTTGCTCAGTTCTGTCTATCAGGTGATAAAAAGTTTCAGAAATCCATGTAGGGATAGATGAGTAGCCACACTGATAGATTTCTTGATGAGCATGCTCAAGGTCCTAGGTAGGAAATCAGGACTGTATAACCTAGGCAAGGAATACACACATATGATCCAAGCACTTGAAAGGCAAAGGGAGGAAGACTAGAAATTCAGGTTTATTCTTGTTTCCTTATCAAACTAAGAAAAAATATAACAAAATGAGTGATCCAAGTGTGATTATCTATCTATCTATCTATCTATCTATCTATCTATCTATCATCTATCTATCATCTATCTGTAGACTCATCACTCAGAATATTGAAGCAAAGCATTAGCAGAACCAAGATTACTTATATAAAGTGGATGAGGCACACACAAGCAGAGGGTAAAGATGAAAAACAAAATTGCATTCTGTCTCAGTTAGGGTTTTAATTTCTGTACACACACTCTATGACCAAGAACTCTTCTTATGAAGAAAGCATTTACAGGTTCAGAGAATTAGTTCATTATCATCAGGGTGGGAGCACTGAAGCATCAAGGCAGGCATGGTCCAGGAGGAGTTGAGAGTTATATATTTTCATCTAGAGGATGCTTGGAAAATACTGGCTTTCAGGTAGCTAGGATGACTGTCTTAAAGCCCACACCCACAGTGACACACCTACTCCAACAGGGCCAAGTCTTTTAGTAGTGCCACTCCTGGGCCGAGCACATACATACCATTACACCTACTTTTCTAATATTGACAGAGTAACCAGTGCTGCTTTATAAACAACTAGATTTTAAAGATCCTTCACTCCAAATGACTAGCCTCTTGGAGGACAAATGTTATTATATCAGTCATCTTTTTACCAAATAGTGAGCTCCCCATCACCAGGGCTCTTATTTCCTGGGACAGAATTCTGCTTGATTTCCTGGATGCCATATATGCACCTCAGAGCCAGGTAAGAATCTCGCCTATAACTTCCAACTTCCCTATAAGCCCATCTAATAGTCACAAACTATAACTATACCTTATTGGGTTCTGTATTCCCACCAAGAATTTTAGGAGAATATGGCTAGTTTCCTGGAGGCCATGCCAATCTAGGGACCCAAGAAAGAGCATTGGCACCAAAATCCTCAGAGGTCACAAAGGGAACAAAACCACTAATGGAGAAATTTAATGTAAGTGAAGTCTTGTTGTTCACCAGAGTCCCAGGACCCTGAAGCTAGAAGACTAGAAAGAAAACAGTAATGGGAGGGGGGCGTGCATGCAAAAACGCCCAGTGTTTGGGCAAGTCTCAAACTTGAAGAGATCCACCCTGCTTCTGCTTCTTATGGACTGCAGAGTAGTGTGGTGGTTATACTCCTAAACTACTTTCTACAAACTTGAGCTACCACAGTGTGCACAGAACTATTTTTTAAGAATGTATAATAGACACATTCTTCTACCTATCTTTTTACAAGTTCATACTCCAGTTCCAAGTATTAAAATGACTCTTAAAATCCCTAGCATACATGTCTACCTTCTCTTTGCATGCTCCATCTGCTCTTGCTACACAGACCTGAACACATATCAAGCTCAGTGCCTTTGCATCTGCTGTTCTTTTGATCACATGTCCATATGGCATCTTCTGTCATACACATCAGCTCTGCTCAGGTGTCACTCTTTGGATGAATCCTGTCTTAAACTTGCTCTCTATAAGCTCAAGCTCACACCTCAGGCTCTGCCTCTTCTGGGAGCCATGGCCTCAGCCATGGCCTTGTGGAAAATTTCTAGCTTACATAAACAATCCTGAGAGACCATTCGTGGTCATAACAGAAAATATGTTTGTGGGTAAAGAAGACACTGTGACCATGGGTTCCAGGAGCTGAAGATTGCCACCTGACCTTTCAGAGAGCCCCAGACTCTTCCTCTCTCCCTTGAAGCCTCCTCTTTTCTTTCTTATATTGCCACTCCTGAATAAAGTTTTTCAGAGCTTCATCAGGAAATTTTCTTGCTTTCATTCTTCATGTTTCTTGTCCACCCCTACCCCACTCTCGATCTCTCTTGCCCTAGATCCCCGCTGATTATCCCTGAAGGTCAGGGCAAACTGGTTCTCAGCATAGGGCATCTGTGTCTGGGGTCAGAGAGAGACCATTCTGCAGTGAACCGCTGCTTTGATAGGAAGTATGTGAAGGTTCACAATGGGGTGCCACTTCATCAAGGGGTGAGTGAAGACCCACAAAGAGATCACTACCATGTCACTCACACTGTGAAATTGATCCGACAAAGGGAATAAGAGTGGCTAGACTATGTAAGCATTAAGTAAGCATAAATTATTTTTAAAGGGTCTCAAGGAATCCCCCAAGACATGAGGAACATGGGTTAAGATGGCTCTATGCCGCAGTTCAGGGGAATGCCAGGGCCAGGAAGCAGTAATGGGTGGGTTGGGGAGCAGGGTGGGGGGGTATAGGGGGACATTCGGAGAGGAAACTAGGAAAGGGGATAATATCTGAAATGCAAATGAAGAAAATATCTAATAAAGTTATATGTGGAAAAAATAGAAGAAAGATCTTATAAAAACGGAATTAAGTGTTGTTGGGGAGATGTCTCAGTCATTGAAGTGTTTAATGCAAGTCTGCAGAACTGAGCCTGGATTGCATGCTCCTCATTTTCTTAAAAAAAAAAAAGGAAAGAAAAAATTCCATGTACAGCAGTAATCTGGAATATAAGCACAGGGGAGGTAGAGAAAGGAGGGTCTCTGGGACTGCAAATTAGTCATTTTAGCTGAAGAGTGAGCTCAAGGTTCATTGAGGGACTTATCATCATTGTCATTGTCATCATTGTCATCATCATCATCATCACCATTCTGTCCAAAAGACACCCACTAAACAAATAAATATAGTTTAAAAAAATTAAAATAGCCAGGATCTGGTGGCACAGGACTTTAATCCAGCACTCCTGAGGCTAACTACGACTCATTATATACTGCCATTTCTAAGACTGAGAGTACACCACACAGAAAGGCCCTCTGAACAAACATTAATACAAACAAACAGCCCCACACCAAAACTATTTATTTATCTATGTATTTGTGTATTATTTATTTATTTATGAAGAGGGATGGAGAGATAGCTCAGTGGTCAAGAGTGTTTGCTTCTCTTATGAGGTGGCTATCAATCTCCTATAATTCAAGCCTGAGATGATGTGATGACCCTCCTCAAATCTCAGGGGACACTGAACTCACATGAATTCAAGCTCACTCCAACACACAAATATACACATATATAAACAAAAAATTAATAAAATAATTAAAAATGAATCAGGGGCAGGCGGACTGTGCCACCAGACAGAAGAACTGGCAATATTGAAACAGTTTTAAAACTCTGGTAGATCTCATAATTGAGGAAAATAGGTGTAGCCCAGGTCTTAGCCAGGTTGTACCTGTCCTGGGACACATGACCATGACATCCCATTGGGAGGCCCATAACTACCAGTCATGTAGGACAACACCTGAAGTCCTTCCCCTTGAAAATAAAGCATCTCTAATATTTCAGACTGAGCCAATTGGATGCATCTACTCCTGGATTCCCTTCCACTCCAAAAAATATATGTATAGGGTCCCTTTTCACAAGGAATAAAGTGCACATGTTTATTCACCAAGAATCATCTGAGGGTGCCTGTCTCATTGAGCTGAAATGCTCCAGGGAAAAGTTTTCTCTCCTAAACCATTCACCCTGGAACTGTCCATCAGGCTGGGTGCAGCTGCTTGCTGATGTGGCTACTGGATGCCTTTTATGTTTGACTATTTGATCACAGCCACCTCCCACCATTCCCCTTGTGGCTCTGGCTAAGGTTTCTAACCACTCTCCATAATTAGCTCTGGGGCTGCAAAGGAAACAGAGATCTGGAGGGACACCTGAATTTCCCCAGCTTCCCCTCAGAGAACAGTAACACTTTAGCCTTTTCTGCCATGCCAGAGGCCAAAGAATCTCTTGTCCCAGCAGGATTTGAGATCCTCCAATTGTTTCCTGTCTCTACTGATCAGCTGTCTGGCTGGGATCTGGTATCTACGTGGTGAGACGGAAATGGAGACTGAAAAAACTTAATTTTCTTAAAAGAAATGCTAGAGAGTAATTGAGGAAGACCCTTAGCATTGACCTCTGACCTCCAAACTCATCCTCACACATGAACATAGACATAAAGCAAAACACACACACACACACACACACACACACACACACACTTTGAGACAAACAGAAGCACAAATAAAATAAGTTTCAGGAAGCTTACAGGATATCTTAAGGTTACTTTATTTTCAATGTTCTAGAGGGATCTCCAATTAATTACAGTCAATTTATTTGAATAAAAGATATGTTTTTCCACAAACATATTACCATGAAACATGACAAGGAAAGTTTAGTGCTTCAGAGACTGTAGAGACAATGTAGCCATGTCTCAACTCAGGATCCTTAGCAAGATTCTTATATATATTTGAGGTGACATATAAGATTCTGTTCTCCACATCCTAAAAAACAAGCAGTGACATAACAAAGGATGAGACTGTTGGTAAAGGGATCTTCCATAAGAGTCTTGCTGATTTATGTTGTATGGAGGTGTGTGGGGGAATGTCTGCTTTAGATTTGTGTATTTAAAAATGTAGTTCCCACATTATGTTGCTTTTTGGGGATGTTATACTCAGGTGAAGCCTTACTGGAAGAAGTATATCATTGTGGAATTTAAGGTTTCACGACCTTCCCTAATGTCCAGTTTGGTCTTCATCTTCCATGCTTGCATTTGAAACTGTGCTAAGGCATCTTCATTCTTCTGCTGATGCCCCTTTCTGCCATTATGGACTTTTATGCCCATGAAACCATGAGTCCATATAAACACTACATAGGTTGCTTGTCATCATAGAGTTTATATCACAGCAACAGAAAAATTACTCATACAAGCCAAGACCCTCATATGTCCATTAGAGTACATGATGATGATTGCACATGCCTGCAGTCCCAACACTCCTGAGCCTGGGGCAGGTAGATTAAGTTCCAGGCAAATCTGAGCTATGAACAAACTCCTACATACAACTCAAAACAAAATACAACAAGTCGATGGTGAGATGGTTTGTAAGCAGGAGTGTTCTCACAGCACTGCCTATCAAACCCCTCAGGAAATCCCCCAAGGATCGAGCTGGCATCTTACCTCCATTATGTCCTTGTCAATGTCTTGAGAAAGGACACAAACTCCAGGTTTTTTCCATTGAAACATCATTTCCGTATCATCCACACTTAATATTATCCCCACTTAACAAAATGAATGATAGAAATTCATAAATCAAAACATTGCATTTAAGAGGTTTATTTAATAATTTTTATATATGGGTATAGCTAGTCTTTGTGGGTTCTTTCTGCTTCCACACCTTTTATTCCCTTTCATCCCTCTAACACCAGATATGAGAGAAAAAAAAAGATAGATCGGAAAGAGGACAACATTATTGTTATACTAGTTGTTGATTTAGGGATGTTTAGTTTCTTAGAGACATTTTGAACTTCATCATCAAGATATCTAATTTTTTATTCTTTCACTTTTGCACTGGAACTTGACAAAAGCTACCAACAGCGACTAATAGCGACCAACACTTCTTAATACATTGTTTTTCCCAATCATTTATTTATTCACTTTTTATAACCTGTTAACTGCCTCCCAAATATTACAAAAAGTTCTAGCCACATTTTCTTCTCTGCTTCTCCTCTGAGAAGGAGAAGCTAACCCATCCCAATATCTCCACACTGAGGCACATCAAGTCTCTGCAAAGCTTAGTGTTTGCATTACCTTATAAACTTCCCAAGATTCCAGAACTGGACACAATATCTGAACTTCCTTGCAGAGATGAATATGACGGCCCTGATGGAGCAAGAATTAAATCCCAGTCAGTTTCTATGGACAATCTGAAGCAACAACATGTCTCCCACATGGTATAAAAATGAAAATATATTCCCAGAACATTTTTATCCTTTTCAAACAAAAAATTCTCACTATATATGGATATTTTTCCTTCATATATGTCTGTGCACCATTGTATACAGTAACCACAGATGCCACAAGAGGATCTCAGGTCACCTGGAACTAGAGGTACAAACAGCTATAAGTGGCTATGCATTACTGGGAACTGAACCAAGGTCCTCACTTTACTTGATGACTAAACCATCTGGCTAGCCCCACCAACAGCAATTCATAAAATTCTGCATTACAAGACAGTATAACAGGAGGCATTAATTTGTATTTCCACACTGAAGAAAATATTAAAAGACCTTGATTCTTATAATGAAACCACTGTTTCTATAAAAACATAAATATTGTAGGCACAATAAAATATCTGGAGTTCATAACATACTATGACCTGGAGCAGGGGGTGGAAGGCAGCATTTTTTGGTATTCCTGATAGAACAGCATGTACAATGAACCCACAGTGCCCATGTATTGTGTTCAGAACCAAGGCTCCAGTGGAGTGGAAGGTGCACATACTACCAGGACAACTCAATTCACTTCACTCTTGACTTTGAATTAATGTTTGTTCATTGTGTTTCCAGAATGTTGTTGCCATAGTTTCCTCAAGCACTAAATACAGTCTGATAACCTCCCATGGGTTCTTGACTGACAATACATGAGTCAAACACCCCACCCTAGCTTCTTTGGGCACTGTGTATACATGAATTACAAATATACATATATGCCAAGCTTAGAATCTCCCTGGTGGGGAGAGAATGACATGGTTCTTGCTCCTGGGATAAGGCTCTGGCATGAGCCTTCATGAGCGTCTGTGGCTTCAATGGGCATAAAGCTTGCTTGTGTAAAAATGTTCATATTTTCTTGATGCATTAGCAGTGGAGGACTCTTTCTCTCTAAGGAATGTCCTCCCTCTTAACATTAATGACCTCATGATTATTAGAAATAGCATGAGTCCATGAGTCAAGGATATGGCTATGCCTCAGCAAAATGGTAAATACTAGTACGTTCAGAATAGCCCTTAAGTATATGGGTAAGAACTCTAAATTCCTGAGTTAGAAAATATATAATATCTCAACTATACATAAAAAATAAGGATGCAATATGAATTGTGTGAGGGGCTTCACAATCTAAAGGAACAAAACAAGCAACACTATGATCCAGCTTGTCAGACAGATAGAAAGATAGGCAGGAAAAAATGCAAGCGAATTTCTAAGTTCAACGTCAGCCTGGGACACAGTGAGTCCAGGCCCAGGTGTGGTAGAAATGGTAATTTCAGGACAATGTCCCATACAACTAGTTTATTGTCTGTGCTAATCAAAGGCAGTCAGGCCTCTGAATTCTTTTGCAATGTCAAAAAAAATATGTGCTTGCTCTCTCCTATGAATCAAAAGGCAGGGATTGTAGGATGCTGATTCATAAGTTAATCAAATGAAACCAGGAGTAAATGCCTGGGCTGATAGTAAAATAAGAGACTGGACCTGTGTTCTGAAGGAGATGGGATTTTCAGAGGATTTTTTTTTTTTTTTTTTAGGAAATAAAGAGAGAACTGCTTGGAGAACTGACACAGATAAAATCAAGCAAGACATAGATAGAGAGCTCTGTTAGAATACCAAGCAAGGAAAATATAGACAGAGAAATATCTAGAAGTAAAACAGAACATAAAGATAAAGAGTTTGGAACAGCTGGATCAAACAAACACAGGTCATCAGCATAAATCCATGATTTGACTTAGAGTCATTATTTTTGCCACTCCCAGAAACCTCTTATCTCAGAACCCCTCTCCATGCTGAGGTTGGTCCTTTGCACATATAGGCAAAATTCTTCTACAGATAAAATAAGTAACAAATATCAAGCCTGTCAAAGTGAAAAAAAAAACAAACTAAAATCATAAGAAATGAAATGGGAAAGAATGAAAAGAAATGTCTGCAAGAAGATGGGAACTGGCCAACAGCAGCATTGCTCTTTACTAAAATGCAAGATAAAACAACAAAGTTCTGAGGTGAGGGAGCAATCTTGGGTCCCTGGTCCCTCAAAGACTAGTCTGCACATGTGAGAGTGCAGACTAAAGAAGGGACACAACTTCTGGGATAGGCAGAAGTGACACAGCTTCTGGGACAGACCCCATTTCAGGCTCCAGACATCCAGGCACCTTCCCTACCAGAGGAGAGGTGGCCACCCGGGAGGGCTCTTTCAGATCAGGTGAGGGAGCCATCAGGTGATGATTTAATATACAGAAATCAATAAACATAATCCACTATATAAGCAAATTCAAAGACAAAAACCATATGATCATCTTTTTAAATGCTAAGAAAGCATTTGACAAAATGCAACACCCCTTCATGATAAAAGTCTTGGAAAATTCAGGAATTCAAAGCCCATACCTAAACATAATAAAAGCAATGTGGAGCAAACCAGTAGCCAACATCAAACTAAAATGAGAGAAACTCAGTCCCACTAAAATCAGGTACTAGACGAGGCAGCCCACTTTCTCCCTACCTATGCAATATAGTACATGAAGTTCTAGTCAGAGCAATTAGACAACAAAAGGAGATCACGGAGATACAAATTGGAAAGGAAGAAGTGAAAACATCACTATTTGCAGATGATATGACAATATATATAAGTGAAACTAAAATTCTACCAAAGATCTCCTAAATCTTATAAACAGCTTCAGTGAATTAGCTGGATATAAAATTAACTCAAACAAATCAATGACCTTTCTATACAGAAAGGATAAAGGGACTGAGAAAGAAATTAGGGAAACAACACCTTTCACAATAGTAACATATAAAATAACTTGGTTTGACTCTAAGGATGTGAAAGATCTGTACGATAAGAACTTCAATTCTCTGAAGAAAGAAATTGAAGAAGATCCCAGAAGATGGAAAGATCTTCCATGCTCATGAATTGGCAGGATTAATATAGTAAAAATGCCTATCCTGCCTCAAGCAATCTACAGATTCAATGCAATCCCCATCAAAATTTCAACTCAGTTTTTCACCTAGCTAGAAAGGGCAATTTGCAAATTCATCTGGAATAATAAAACCTAGGATAGCAAAAACTATTCTCAATAATAAAGGAACCTCTGGTGGAATCATCATGCCTGCCATTAAACTGGAATACAAAGCAATGGTGATAAAAAACTGCATGGTACTGGTACAGTGATACACAGTTAGATCAATGGACTAGAATTGAAGACCCAGAAATGAATCCACACACCTATGGTCACTTGATCTTTGAGAAAGGAGCTAAAACCATCCAGTGGATGAAGAAAGCATTTTCAACAAATGGTACAGGCACAACTGGAGGTTATAATGAAGAAGAATGTGAATTGATTGATTCTTTTTTTAAAATTTAATTAGGTATTTTCTTCATTTATATTTCCAATGCTATCCCAAAAGTCCCCCATACATTCCCCGCCCCCCACCCCCTACCTACCCACTCCCACTTCTTGGACCTGGCATTCCCCTGTACTGAGGCATATAAAGTTTGCAAGACCAATGGGCCTCTCCACTGATGGCCGACTAGGCCATCTTCTGATATATATGCAGCTAGAGACAGGGGCTCTGAGGGGATACTGGTTAGTTCATATTGAGGTCCACCTATAGGGTTGAAGATACCTTTAGCTCCTTGGGTACTTTCTCTAGGTCCTCCATTGGGGGCCCTTTGATCCATCCAATAGCTGACTGTGAGCATCCACTTCTGTATTTGCTAGGCCCCGGCATAGCCTCACAAGAGACAGCTATATCAGGGTCCTTTCAGCAAAATCTTGCTAGTGTACGCAATGGTGTCAGCATTTGGAGGCTGATTACGGGATGGATCCCCGGGTATGGCAGTCTTTAGATGGTGCATCCTTTAGTCTCAGCTCAAAACTTTGTCTCTGTAACTCCTTGCATGGGTGTTTTGATCACAATTCTAAGAAGGGGCAAAGTGTCCACACTTGGGTCTTCGTTCTTCTTGAGTTTCATGTGCTTTGCAAATTGTATCTTGGGTATCCTAAGGTTCTGGTCTAATATCCACTTATCACTGAGTACATATCATGTGAGTTCTTTTGTGATTGGGTTACCTCACTCAGGATGCTGCCCTCCAGGTCTGCCACACACTCCAGTTGAGTCAGTTTGACAAGCCTAGAGGCTTAAAAACTGCTCATGAAGCAAAAAGAGTTTCACAGAAACTCGCTCCTGGAGTCTGGCGTGCTCTCTAAATTTTCCATTCCCGCGTTAGTCTAGTGGATGGATCCACATGCACTCTTTATTATAAATACCTTTTAAGATTGGATTCTGACATAGGTAAAGCCTTCCGCCAATGTTCCAACAGTCCTAGAATGTCCTTGAGCTAGACAGTGACATTCAGGATAGCCCAAAAGTTAGGTCACTGCCCTTCACAGGAATCTACCATCACCAAGGATGAAAGACGTTTCTGACCGTAGGAGAAACCAGAATAGATACTTAGAATTATAGCTGAGTTACACCTATATACAGGAATTTACAATGGTTTAGGAAGTAGATCGGGCTGTGGTTTTAGAGTATTACATTACTCAAGAGATGTTTAGCTAGAACGGAACTCCCTAACTAGAACCATGACTTGGGTGTGAAAGCCCTTGCCCTAGGAGTGAAAAGTTCTCACACCTGGCTTCTAAGTCTATAGCTGACCTTAGATAGGGCTGACTTTGTCTCAGTTATTTTATTGAACAGTTCCTGCCAGTCTTTGCATTTTCATTTCTCTGTTCTGTGTAAGAGTCATTAAGCATCCGGTTACCTCATTTGTACCTTGCGGGTATGTCACCCAACTTCCTTATTGTCTTCTGTATAAAAAAGTCTGATGCTCGATTTGAGAAATTACATTCAGATCCAACACAACCTCTCCCGTGTGCACCTGTCAATTCATCCGATGCTTTGTCCACCCGTGACTAGAGACCCATTCCATGCAGACAAAGGGGCCCAGAGGGTCTGCGGCACAGGTCCATCCATTTGCCTAGGAATTTCATAAATTCATTCTTTTTAATAACAGATCAGTACTCCGTTGTGTAAATGTACCACATTTTCTGTATCCATTCCTCTGTTGAGGGGCATCTGAGTTCTTTCCAGCTTATGGCTATTATAAATAAGGCTGCTATGAACATAGTGAAGCATGTGTCCTTCTTACCAGTTGGAACATCTTCTGGATATATGTCCAGGAGAGATATTGCGGGATCCTCTGTTAGTGCTATGTCCAATTTTCTGAGGAACCACCAGACTGATTTCCAGAGTGGTTGTACAAGCTTGCAATCCCACCAAAAATGAAGGAGTGTTCCTCTTTCTGCACATCCTCACCCGCATCTGATGTCACCTGAATTTTTGAACATAGCCCTTCTGACTGGTGTGAGACAAATCTCAGGGTTGTTTTGATTTGCAGTTCCCTGAAGATTAAGGATGCTGAACATTTTTTTCAGGTACTTCTCAACCATTCAATATTCCTCAGGTAAGAATTCTTTGTTTTGCTCTGAGCCTCATTTTTTAATGAGGTTATTTGATTTTTTGGAGTCCACCTTCTTGAGTTCTTTGTATACATTGGATATTAGTCCCTTATCTGACTGAGGATAGGTAAAGATCCTTTCCCAATCTGTTGATGACCTTTTTGTCTTATTGAGGGTGTCTTTTGCCTTACAGAAGTTTGCAATTTTATGAGGTTACATTTGTCAATTCATCGAACTTACAGCACAAGCCATTGCTGCTTTATTCAGGAATTTTTCCCCTGTGTCCATATCTTCAAGGCTTTTCCCCAAATTCTCCTCTGTAAGTTTCACTGTCTCTGGTTTTATGTGTAGTTCCTTGATCCACTTATATTTGACCTTAGTACAAGGAGATAGGAATGGATCAATTCTTATTCTTCTACATGATAACCACCGGTTGTGCCAGCACCATTTGTTGAAAATGCTGTCTTTCATCCACTGGATGGTTTTAGCTCCCTTGTCAAAGATCAAGTGACCATGGGTATGTGGATTTCTTTCTGGGTCTTCAATTCTATTCCATTGGTCTACTTGTCTGTCGCTATACCAGTACCATGCAGGGTTTTTTTTTTTTTCCACAAATGCTCTGTAGTACAGCTTTCGGTCAGGCATGGTGATTCTGTCATAGGTTCTTTTATCCTTGAGAAGAGTTTTTCCTATCCTAGGATTTTTGTTATTCCAGATGAATTTCCAGATTGCCATTTCTAATTCGTTGAAGAATTGAGTTGGAATTTTGATGGGGATTGCATTGAATTTGGAGATTGGTTTTGGCAAGAGAGATATTTTTACTATATTGATCCTGCCAATCCATGAGCATGGGAGATTTTTCCATCTTCTGAGATCTTCTTTAATTTCTTTCTTCTGAGACTTGAAATTCTTATCATACAGACCTTTCACCTCCTTAGTTAGAGTCACACCAAGGAATTTTTTATTTGTGACTATTGAGAACAGTGTTGTTTCCCTAATTTCTTTCTTAGCTTGTCTATCCTTTCTGTAGTGAAAGTCCATTGACTTGTTTGAGTTAGTTTTATATCCAGCTATTTCACTGAAGCTGTTTATCAGGTTTAGGAATTATCTGGTGGAATTTTTAGGGTCCCTTATATATACTATTGTATCATCTGCAAAAATGATATTTTGACTTCTTCCTTTCCAATTTGTATCCCCTTGTTCTCCTTTTGTTGTCGAATTGCTCTGGCTAGGAGTTCAAGTACAATGTTGAATAGGTAGGGAGAATGTGGGCAGCTTTGTCTAGTCCCTGATTTTATTGGGAATGCTTCTAGCTTCTCACCATTTACTTTGAGTTGGCTACTGGTTTGCTGTAGATTGCTTTTATCATGTTTAGGTATGGGCCTCGAAGTCCTGATCTTTTATCCTGAATGGATATTGGATTTTCTCAAATGGTTTCCCCGCATCTATCAAGATGATCATGTGGATTTTGTCTTTGAGTTTGTTTATATAGTGGATTATGTTGATGGATTTCCATATAATAAACTGTCCCTGAGTCCCTGGATTGAAACCTACTTGGTCACGATGGATGCATTTGTTGTGTGTTCTTCGATTTGGTTAGCAAGAATTTTATTGAGGATTTTTGCAGTGGTATTCATAAGGGAAATTGGTCTGAACTTCTCTATCTTTCTTGGGTCTTTCTGTGCTTTAGGTATCAGAGTAATTTTGGCTTCATAGAATGAATTGGGTAGAGTACCTTCTGCTTCTATTTTGCGGAATAGTTTGTGAAGTACTGGAATTAGATCAACTTTGAAGGTCTGATAGAACTGCATTAAACCCATCTGGTCCTGTTTTTTTTTTTTTTTTTTTTTTTTTTTTTTTTTTTTTTTTTTTTTTTTTTGGTTGGAGACTATTTATGACTTCTTCTATTTCTTTAGGGGATATAGGACTGTTTAGATCATTAACCTGATCCTGATTTAACTTTGGTACCTGTCTAGAAATTTGTCAATTTCATACATGTTTTTTATTTTTGTTGAGTATCGCCTTTTATAGAAGGATCTGATGGTGTTTTGGATTTCTTCAGGATTTGTTGTTATGTCTCCCTTTTCATTTCTGATTTTGTTAATTAGGATGCTGCCCCTGTGCCCTCTAGTGAGTCTGGCTAAGGGTTTATCTATCTGGTTGATTTTCTCAATGAACCAGCTCCTCCTTTTGTTGATTCTTTGAATAGTTCTTATTCTTTCCACTTGGTTGATTTTGGCCCTGAGATTGATTATTTCTTGTCATCTACTCCTCTTGGGCGAATTTGCTTCCATTCTTTCTAGAAATTTTAGGTGTGCTGTCAGGCTGCTAGTGTACTCTCTATTTAGTTTCTTTTTGGAGTCACTCAGAGCTATGAGTTTTCCTCTTAGAAATGTTTTCATTGTGACCCATAAGTTTGGGTATGTTGTGGCTTCATTTTCATTAAACTCTAAAAAGTCTTTAATTTCTTTCTTTATTCCTTCTTAACCAAGGTATCATTGAGAAGAGTGGTGTTCAGTTTCCATGTGAATGTTGATTTTCTATTATTTATGTTTTTTTGAAGATCAGCCTTAGTCCATGGTGATCTGATAGGATGCATGGGACAATTTCAATATTTTTGTATCTATTAAGACCTGTTTTGTGACAAATTATATTGTCAATTTTGGAGAAGTTACCATGCGGTGCTGAGAAGAAAGTATATCCTTTTTTTTTTTTTTTGGTTAAAATGTTCTGTAGATATCTCTTAAATCCATTCATTTCATAACTTCTGTTAGTTTCACTGTGTCTCTGTTCAGTTTCTGTTTCCATGACCTGTCCATTGATGAAAGTGGTATGTTGAAGTCTCCCACCATTATTGTGTGAGGTGCAATGTGTGATTTGAACTTTACTAATGTTTCTTGAATGAATGTGGCTGTCCTTGGATTTGAAGCATAGATATTCAGAATTGAGAGATCCTCTTGGTAGATTATACCTTTGATGCGTATGAAATGCCCCTCCTTGTCTTTTTTTGATAACTTTGGGTTGGAAGTCGATTTTATTAGATATTAGAATGGCTACTCTAGGTTATTTCTTCAGATCATTTGCTTGGAAAATTGTTTTCCAGCCTTTCACTCTGAGGTAGTGTCTGTCTTTTTCCCTGAGATGGGTTTCCTGTAAGCAGCAAAATGCTGAGTCCTATTTGTGTAGCCAGTCTGTCAGTCTATGTCTTTTTATTGGGGAATTGAGTCCAGTGATATTAAGAGATATTAAGGAAAAGTAATTGTTGCTTTGTATTATTTTTGTTGTTAGAGTTGGCATTCATTTCTTGTGGCTGTCTTCTTTTAGAGTTGTTGAAGGATTACTTTCTTGCTTTTTCTAGGATGTGGTTTTTGTCCTTTTTTTTTTTTTTTTTCTTCTGTTATTTTCCTTGAAGGGCCGGATTCATGAAAAGATAATGTGTGAATTTGGTTTTTTCATGGAATACTTTGGTTTCTCCATCTATGGTAATTGAGAGGCTGGGTATAGTAGCCTCTGCTGGCATTTGTGTTCTCTTAGTGTCTGTATAAGAATTGATCCATTCTTATATTCTTGTACAAAGCTCAAGTCTAAGTTGATCAAAGAACTCCACATAAAACCAGAGACACTGAAATTAATAGAGTGGAAAGTGGGGAAAAGACTCGATGATATAGGCACAGGGGAAATTTTCCTAAACAGAACAGCAATGGCTTGTGCTGTAAGATTAAGAATTGACAAATGGAACCTCAAAAAATTGCAAAGCTTCTCTAAGTCAAAACACACTGTGAATAAGACAAAAAGATCACCAATAGATTGGGAAAGGATTTTTACCAATCCTAAATATGGTAGGAGATTAATATCCAATATATACAAAGAGCTCAAGAGCTGGACTCCAGAAATTTAATTAACCCCATTAAAAAATTGGGTACAGAGCTAAACAAAGAATTATCAACTGAGGAATACTGAATGGCTGAGAAGCACCTGAAAAAAATTCTAACATCCTTAATCATCAAGGAAATGCAAATCAAAACAACCTTGAGATTCCACCTCACACCAGTAAGAATTGCTATGATCAAAATTTATGTGACAGTAGCTGCTGTTGAGGATTTGGATAAAGAGGAACACTCCTCCATTGCTGGTAGAATTGCAAGCTTGTACAACCACTCTGGAAGTCTCTCTGGTAGTTCCTTAGTAAATTGGACATAATACTACCAGAAGATCCAACAATACCTCTCCTGAGCATATACTCAGAAGATGTCCCGACTTGTAATATGAACACATGCTCCAGTATGTTCATAGCAGCCTTATTTATAATTACCAGAAGCTTGAAAGAACCCAAATGTCTCTCAACAGAAGAATGGATACAGAAAATGTGGTATATTTACACAATGGAGTACTATTCAACTATTAAAAACAATGATTTTATGAACTTCTTCGACAAATGGATGTATCATGAGGATATCATCCTTAGTGAGGTAACCCAATCACAAACGAAGTCATTAGGTATGCACTCACTGGTAAGTTTATATTAACCCAGAAACTTAGAACACCCAAGATAAAATTTGCAAAACAAAAGAAAATCAAGAATAGGGAAGACAAATGGGTGGATACTTCATTTCTCCTTAGAATATGGAACAAAATACCCATGAAAAGGAATTACAGAGACAAAGTTTGGAGCTAAGACGAAAGTATGGAGTATCCAGAGACTACCCCACCTGGGGATCAATTCCATAATCAGCCACCAAACCCAGACACTATTGCATATCCCCGCAAGATATTACTGAAGGACCCTGGTTTAGCTGTTTCATATGAGGCTATGCCCGTGCCTGGCAAATACAGATGTGGATGCTCACAGTCACCTACAAGATGGCACACAGGGCCCCCAATGTAGAAGCTAAAGAAAGCACCCAAGGAGCTTAAGGGGTCTGCAACCCTATAGGTGGCACAACAATATGAACTAACCAGTACCCCCAGAGCTCGTTTCTCTCGCTGCATATGTTGCAGAAGATGGCCTAATCGATCATCACTAGGAAGAGAGGCCCATTGGTATTGCAAACTTCATATGCCCCAGAATAGGGGGATGCCAGGGCCAAGAATTGGGAATGGGTACATAGGGGAAAAGGGAGGGGAGAGAGTATAGGGAACTTTCAGATAGATTTTGAAATGTATATAAAGAAAATATCTAAGGAAAAAAAAACAAAGTTTTGATTCAAATCAGGACAGATTTCAAGGAGAAGGAGAAATAGGAACACTTGTGCCTTATTGGTGGAGATAGAACAGTAAAATCCTGTGTAAAACTAGGGAAGTGACATAAATGAATCTGGTTATCAAATTTCCAAGCAATTCCATTCCTTCCTTTATAACAAAGTAAATAAAAATCCAGAGAAAACTTTACACAAAAGTTTTCAGTAACATTGTTAGTAATGGCAAAAGGTAAAAACAAAGCAAATGTCTGTTAATTGACAAGCTGTGCTATATTAGTATAATTTAATACTTTTCCCTATAAATGGCATGCTGAAACATGCTACAACCAGTATGAACCTCAAAGCATGTTCCAAAAATTAACCCTCCACAAAAGACATAAATTGTGGGATACCTTTTACATGCTATATAGAGTATACAACATCCTACCAGAAAAGAAAACTTCCTGAGGTTATAAGAAGTGAGGAGGAGAAAGGACAAAAAAACATGATTTAACTAATAGGGAGTTTTTCCTTAGAGCTGAGAAGTTTTGAATCTACAGAAGATATAAGATTCTCTCAGTTTGTGAACAGGCTCAATGCTTCAGAACTGTGCACTGAAAATGGTAAAACTTTTATTTGAATTTTACCTCAACACTAACAGAGTACAGAATGCTTCTTGCTCAGCTCAGTCCATCAGACATTAATAAGCATCAGAACGTCATTTGGGACTGGAGAAGTATTCCTAATAACAGAAGGCTTGTCCAGAATGTATTAAGCCCTGCATAGGACCTCAGGATGATAAAACCTAGACAAGGGATGCACACGTATGGTCCCAGGGCTTGGAAGGCAAAAGCACAAGGATTAGAAGTTCAAAGTTTTGCTTGGCTACATAGTAAGTTTTAAACATAAAAGCAAAGGAGCGGGCCAGGTGCAGTGACACAAATCAGTAGTGTCATCACTCAGAAGACTGAAGCAGAATTGCCTGGACCAGGATGAAGTACATAAAGTGCCTGAGGCACACACAGGAAAAGGCTAAATTTGAAAAACAATATACCCTGGGTTTTACATCTTGACAGAGTGACCTGTGACGCTGTACAAACAACTAGTGCTTAAAGACCCTGCACCCCAAATGCCCAGTTTTGCAGAAAACAATTGCTGTTACATGACTCACTGCCTAACAGAATGTGAACTGCCTCCCTCTGTTTCTTCAAACACAAACACAAAGGGCATAATGAAGCAAGGCAAGGCAGCTTCTCTTAACTGCAGTATACATGCCCCACTCCTTGCTGGGGTGCAAATCTCACAGAATCAGCCTGCTGTGCTTCTGTCCACAGTGTCTATTCTTCATTAAAACTTATCTTACTTCTGCTCTGGTAAATTGTTTTATCACTGAACCTGGAGCTGGCCATTCCCAACATTACACAAATTTGTGAGCAGAAAGCTCAGTGCTGGAGAGGGCAGCATCTATCTCACATTCTCCATGAGCCTTGCCCTAGTACCCTGGGGCCTAAAGAATCCTCACAAAACCTATTTGTATTAAAAGACTCCAATTCCTCTATATAATTCTCTTTAACCCACATTAAAATCAACCTCCAACTGTTTTTGTCAATATATATACACATGGCTGAGTCTACTGATCAATTCTCAGTCTGCTCATAAGAGACCTTTGTGAGGATCTCCTATCTTCTCTTCTGTTGTGTCTGGTGGTTTGGTTTATTGTTGTTGTGTATTTGTTTGTCTGATTGATTGATTTTTAGGTGGAGTTCCATTCAAGAGTATGGAGGAATTTACTACAATCTCAGTACTGACTACATAATCAAACCTGCCTTTCAACTTGCAGCCATTTAATGTCCGGGAACTCATCAGCCCTGTACTTGCAGGCATGATAAAATATTTGTTGCTTGCTTCCTTCTTCAGGAAACATTTTCTTCAGTGGCTTTCAGGACACTGAACTCTCCTGACTTCTTCTACCTCTCAGGATGTTTTCTCACTGCCTCTGCTTGGTTTTCTCCTTGATTGCCAGTCCACCCCAGGAGCTAAGGTATTCCCACTCCTGGCAGAGTCACTCCTGGGGTGACTTTACCCTATGACAGGACAGGGCAGGGCAGGACATTAAAGTACCAAGAGTTCAAGCACTCTGAACTACAGTCCTTGCTTGTACAAATAATTCTGTATTACCTCCACGTTTTTTTTAAACAGTGTTATATTTACAGAATCCAAAACTGCTTTTACCTCACATGTCCTCACACATCAGTAATCTCAACCATCCAGAAGTAGGATACAACATCTTTAATTCAAAGTCAGCATGGACTCCATACTGTGCACTGGAAACTGTAATATAACCTTACAACTTGGAAAGCAGGAAAATCAGGAGTACAAGGTTACCTCTGGGACCCTGGACTTGTGGCTCCTGTACTCCCAGTACTCACAAGGTGGAAACAGAAAGATCGCTGAGGATTTGTGCCTAGCCTATAGACTACATATTAAGTGTCAACCCAGCCTTGGCTACACAGGGAAGGAGATTCTGTCTTAACAGAAACTAACAAAGAAAGAAAAATAAAATAGCCTAGCAGTGGTGGCACATGCCTTTGATCCCAACACTTTGGAGGCAGAGGCAGGCAGATTTCTGAGTTCAAGACCAGCCTAGTCTCAGAGTGAGTTCCAGGACAGCCAGTCAGCTGGTGGTACACAGAGAAACCCTGTCTCTAAGAACCAAAAATGAATGAATGGATGAATGAATGAATGAATGAATAAATAAATAAATAATTTAATTAATTAATAGAGACAAAGGGAAAAGAAAAAGGTTATTCTTGGATACATATCAAGATGAAGGATAAACTTTTCTACATGAGAAACTATCTCCAAAGGTCAAAATAACAAGGTGCCCATGTCTTTAATCCCAGGACTTAAGATGCAGAGGAAAGAAAGAGGGTTAGAAGTTTACATGGAAAATTGTAGGTTACTATGGACTATGGGATTAATGAATGTGTTAGCAAGGTTGTCATGGGACTTCAGCTGCCAATCATAAGGACCAGAGTTCAATCCCTGAGACCCATAAATGGGAAGAAAAGGAACATTTCTCAAAAATACTTGACACACCTCTACTTATTTTGACCTACACACACACACACACACACACACACACACACACACACACACACACACACTTTTTAAAAGTCCAAACTAACAAAATCAATAACTAAACAACAATAAAGAACCTTAATTTAAGTAGGGTCAAATGCTGAATCCAATTTTAATTTTTCTGTGATAGGGGACTGGCAATGTCTTCAGGTTGGCCTGGTCTGAACTCATGATCTTCCTACTTTTCCTTCCCCAGTGCAATGACTGGCTTGTGACAGTTTGTTTAGTTTAAAAGTATAATCTCTCTGTCTCTCTGTCTCTCTCTCTCTGTGTCTCTGTGTCTCTATGTCTCTATTTCTCTCTCTTTCTCTCTCTCTGTCTCACTCTCTGTCTCTCCTTTCACTGTGTTTATGCTCATCTTCCTCTCTCCTTCACTTTCTCTGTTCCTCCTTCCATCCCCACACTTTCTGTCTCTCTACCTACACCTCTCTCCCATATCATATACACACACAAAGTACTCTTCAGATTTGCTTGCCGTTCAAAGTACCTATCTTGGAAAACAAAAAACAAAACAAACAAACAAACAAAATAAAAACAACAACTTCACTTTCTATTTATCTATGGCCCAAACTGCACTTTCATCTCAGCCTTCTTGTTCTCTCAGGCCATATTGAAATCTGTGATATCACCCTCAAATATGTCAAAGTTCAAAGTTCCACTAATTCTCCACACTTCATGTTACCACACAGCTATTACTGTAGTGACACTAGTAACAGCTCTGAGACAAAAGAATCTCCGGTGTTTATTATCTGAAGTTTAACTTCTCAGCTCCTGTGACATCTAGAATTTATTATAAACACAGCAATTAAAACAAAAAAGTACACTGGTGGACAACATAGGTTCTCATGCCTTTAATCATAAGGTCTGATACCCCAGAGTCTCTCTCCTTCCTTTCTACTGTCCACAGACCTTATGTGGCCCTGATCCATCTTCATTTTATCACAAGAGGAGGAAACAAGCTAGCTTCAGGATGAAACCAGATAGTAACAGAACAGACCAATGAGCTCAAACTTACACTGGGAAACATTTAAGGAAGATTTTGTTTCATGAAAATGAAACTTCACAGCTAATAAATTCAGTCCCATCAAGGTCTTGAGGAAAATACCTGGTGTTGCTTCTGTTGATAAGCAGCCTACCATCCTTGTAATCTTGTGACTCTGTTCCTCAATCCCTTTCTTCCTAATGACAGCCACAGCTTTTGTTTCACTAACCACTTGAAGAGTCTGCACGACCAACTAATGTCACAGACAGGTTCATTGACCTCATACTAAATATTAACTGAATACATATTGTTATTTATGGGTCTCCTCATGTCACTCTGGCTTATTTGAAACTTGCCATTTATATCAGGCAGGTTTCAAGCTTGAAGACATCCTCCTTCTTTTGTGTCCTATATATTGGGGAATTACTTCCATGAACTAGTTCTCTATGGGCTCTACCACAGTGGGCTCAGAACAATTCTTTCTAAGTCCTTACACTAGGCCTAAAAGACCTAACATGTGTTCAGCCTCACTTTCCTTTCTCTCTCTGCTCCTGCGAAACTGATCTGGATTCTTCTATGCCTGGATCAGGGTCTTTGCATCTGCTGCTCCTTTGACCACACATCCATATGGCATCTTTCCTCATCCTCCTCAGCTCTGTTCATGACTCAGTTGTCAGTTTTTGGGTGAATTCTCTACTAATTAACTATAAGCTCACACTTCAAGGCCAATCATCTTACATATGTCATGTCTTTCTCCAGTGCACACATCACAATTTGACATGTTGCCAGGGTTCTGTCACAACATTCAGGTACTGAGGTAGAATGCAGTGTAGGAAACTGATTCCTCTGTCAATTTAACCTTTCTTGTTACTCTGCAGCCAAAAGCTGGTGACTTCTGGCAATTGAATACAGCAGATGGCAATAGTGGATTAAGAAAATTAATTTAGGTACTTGGACTCTTTACTCCTTACATACCTTTTTATGAGCCAGAGAGAAAGAAAAAGTCACAAACACACACACACACACAGAGCTGGACCCCACTACCTCTTTAATCAATTTCACAATGGCTTGTACATACTAATTTACATAAACATATTCTTACATATGTTTGTGTATATATATATGCATATATATGTATGTATACACACACACACACACATATATATATGTTTGTGCGTGTATGTATATATGTATATGTATATGTATATGCATATGCATATGTATATGCATATGCATATGCATATGTATACACACACACACACACACACACACACACACACACACACACAGACATATATACCTATATACATACTGGGAGCAGAGCCCCAACAGCCATGCTTTATTCTTTTCTCTGAGTCTTCTTATAACTTCATAGACAAAAGGTCATTATAAAATCTCATCACAGATAAAATGGTACATGAAACAGAGATAATGATGTCAATAGTAAGTTAAAAGTAGCATTTCATTCTATAAGGTTGTTATATGTTCCAAGCAACGGTTTCAGTTACATATGACCTTGATTTATCATACTGCAAAATTGCGGCCTCATCCTTGCATCTGACTTGGAATGAATGATTTTCCTTGGTCACAGATCTGTGCCAAGCCTATTTCTCTTCTTAGTAAAGTTTATGGAAGCTCAGTGTACTCCTCATAATGCAGCCTTTACTTACTCTTCTAGGATGCATTCTATTATTCTTGATTCCAGCTTATTATATCTTGCTGGCAAAATATTTAAAACCATCTCTTCAAACTATTTGCTTAGATTTTCTAAAATTATTTAAGTCAAATCAGGAATTCTATAAAGTTATTAATGTATCTACACAGCATTGTTATATGTAAGTGATTCTTCATATTGATTGGCAGGAAATTTGCAACATATAGTGGTTTGATGCTCAAGAATAATTAGGCTATATAATCTTGGCAGGAATGACTTACCAGCATCAAGAAGCAATCTTGTGATGAAGCCTCTAAAGTCCTTGCCTCACAGAGCAAACCCATAAAAGCTATGCAAAATGGTCGGCCATCTCCAGAAAACTCACTTGTTTGCACAACCTTTGCTAAATGGCTTCCGTCAACATGTTTTTCTTATTTCTTTACATTATGTTTCCATACTTGAAAGCAAGTTCTATAAGTGTGAAGAATTCAGTGTACTTCACATTCAGGTGTAGTGAGTGCTGTGAGGTAGCTTTGTGAAGGTATGAATGCCTGAGTGTGTTGCCCAGTTCGGAAGGAGCAGGCTGGCCTGACAGTGAGCTGCTGCAGGCTGAGCCCACCTCTGCTATGATTTCAACAAAGACAGCATAATGTCCAGTAGTGCAAAGTTCTCCCTAAGAGCTCACTGAAGACACAGGACTGCCTTCCCTCCAATGCAAATCAGCTCTAAAATCCCAAATACTTGACTTACAGCTCTTGCTTTGCTGATGTGAACCTAGGTGGCAATGGCACAGGGTTACCAAGCCTGTGCCCATCTACTGATCACTTACCTTGTCCGGACAATCACACGAGTTGTAGTCGATCTGACTCACTAGTGGCCTGGCATCACAACACCAGAACAGAAGATAGACAGATAGGAGCCACCAGAACCCAAGCAATACCATCTTAGCTGAGTGACAATAAAAGTGCTTGCATTTCTGTGTGGCAATCTAGGTGCCTTTCAGTGACTCAAGTGACCACACCCCTGTCTGGTGACACAGCCCGAGCATTTACTGCAGCAAAACCATTGCTGACTTGTGTTTATTCAACACTTATCTTAGTTCACTTTTGGCCTTTAACATATCTTATGCAGTGCTCCCATTTTATGCATAAGGACAATTAGGTGATAATGTTAGTATCTGAAAAGGACTGCAGATAGGATGGATCCCTAGGTGGGACAGTGTCTTGTTGGGAACTAAAGAGGGGGCCCTTGGGGAGAGTGGGAAGGGGAAGCCTCACACCCTGCCAGAGTTTTAGCTATTCTCTGGTCATTCATGCATGGGAGGGGTGCCATACACCTTCCACTCAACCCTGGGTGGGCATTTATCCTTTGACCCAGTCTTTGGTGGGTGGCCAATGGACAGCCCTGACCTGAGAGCCCCAGGGCTACTTTTTTAAAGTCACCAGGGTTATGGGAGAGAGGGATGAGGGAAGAAGTTCCCAATACCGGTGAGAGTGAGCTCTGTGGATCTGGACTGGAGCACAGGAAGGCCTTCCATAGGGAGATTAGAAATGGCTCATTAGAAAAAAGCCTATCGCATCCTCCAAGTGCTGTGGGCCTTGATGAGCAGAGACATTCCATGTTTTTAGAGCTATATTATAGAAAGGCAGGGAGAAAGAGAGAAGGTAGGAGAGAGAGAGAGAGAGAGAGAGAGAGAGAGAGAGAGAGAGAGAGAGAGAGAGAGAAAGTGTAAGAGGCAGGGAGGAGAGGAGGGGATAAGACAAAGAGAGAGGAGTGAGAGGGTGAGAGTGAGGGATAAGAGGTAAGAAAGTGAGAAGTAAGAGAGCAAGCAGGGGTTTAACAGCCCTTTTTTATGGCCTTTTTACTGTCGCTAGGTAACTGGGTAGGAGTTTATCCTAAAGGTCAGAAACTTGGGCCATTGCTTATGTGACTTCTAGCCATGTTTCTCCTTTGGGGGCTGTGGGGGGCGGAACTTGGGCCAAAGTTCCAGGAAGGTGATGTATCATGTAGGTGAATTATGAACCATTCCTGGGTTCATAATTCAGACCTCAGCTCAACTGGAGACCATCCTGTCTGTGCATAGCCCAATTCCCCACAGAGTCTGGATGCCCTAACATTCAGATTCTGTTCCACTCTTTGTCCTTGCATTTCCTTCTGACAGGAGGAATTCTGGATTACTATTTTGAGGTGGGTGGGTGGTCCCAGCCCACAACTGAGAGCCATGCCTATCCACTGAATATGGTCTCTACAGTTTCTATCTCCCCACTGTTGTGTATTGCAGCTAATGTCCTCCATGTTGGGTCCTGGGAATCTTTTGTGTCTCTGGCATCTGGGACATTCTAGTGGGTACCCTCAGTTTCCACTCACCCACTGCTACACACCGCTTCAAATCCCTGACCCTCTGTACTACTGTCCCATCTCCTCTTCTATCTGAACTGGCCCCCATTTTACTCTATGCCCTCTTTCCCTCTCAGATCCCTCTCTCCCTTTCCCTCTCCCTCTCCCTCTCTCTCTCTCTCTCTCTCTCTCTCTCTCTCTCTCTCTCTCTCTCTCTCTCACCAATGTCCACTTACTGGTGAGTACATACTATATGTGTTCTTTTGTCACTGGGTTACCTCACTCAGGATATTTTCTAGTTCCATCTATTTGCCTGTGAATTTCATAAAGCTCAGTAGCAGTTCATTGTATAAGTATACCACATTTTCTGTATCCATTTCTCTGTTGAGGGACTTCTGGATTGTTTCCACATATGGCTATTATAAATATGGCTGCTATGAACATAGTGGAGAATATGTTCTTGTTATATGTTGGAGAATCTGTTGGATATATGCCCTGGAGTGGCATATTGCTGCATTGCTGATGCGAAGAAGCACTCACTGACATGAGACTGGTATGGCTGTCCCTTGAGAGGCTCTGCCAGAGTCTGACCAATACAGATGGGGATCCATGCATCCAAACATCAGACTGAGTGTGGTGGCCCTAATAGTTGAGTTAGAGCAAGGACTGAAGAAGCTGAATGGTTTTGCAACCCTATAGGAAGAATTAACCTGTAAGAAATTTAAAATAAATAATTCAACTGTGGCTCCTCTCTTAGATATGTATTAGAAGAGAATAACGTTCTCTTTTTGACAACTTTGTCACAGATGTAATGAATATTATGCCATTATTTCAGATCCCCTCAAAATACAAGAACTAGAGTTTTGCCACAGGCCTCCTAGCCACTTTTATTATACTCATCCATACCATAATAGCTGCTGCAGTGGCATCATTTGAAATCTTATTAAAAACAGCTCCTGACAACCCACTCCAGACAGTCATACGTGCTTCATTGACCTGCACACCTTCACAACCTAGGTCGCACATATTCTAGAAACCACAGATGATCAAGAGGTGACTAAATGATGTGAATTATATATAGCTTCAACATCTCTCTCTCTTTCTCCCCTCTCTCCCTCCTTCCTTCCTTCCTTCTTCTTCTTCTTCTTCTTCTTCTTCTTCTTCTTCTTCTTCTTCTTCTTCTTCTTCTTCTTCTTCTTCTTCTTCTCTCTCTCTCTCTCTCTCTCTCTCTCTCTCTCTCTCTCTCTCTCTCTCTCTCTCTTTCTCTCTCTCTGTGTGTGTTGTCAGTGCCTCTTTCTGTGGCTTTAGATGGCCTGAAAGTGATCATTTTCTCAGTACCTGCATCAGCTTCCTGAGTGCTTTGATCTGTACTATACCTGCCTTCTCATTTGACACTTTAAAACACCTTAGATTTTAGCTACTTCTCACATAGTAACTGGGCTCTTGTTTTTTGTTTGTTTGTTTGTTTGTTTGTTTTTGGTTTTTTTGTTTGGCTTTTTTTTTTTTTTTTTTTTTTTTTGGTTTTTTGAGACAGGGTTTCTCTCTGTAGCCTTGGCCGTCCTGGAACTCATTTTGTAGACGAGGCTGGCCTCGAACTCAGAAATCCTCCTGCCTCTGCCGCCCAAGTGCTAGGATTAAAGGTGTGCGCCACCACTGCCCGGCAGCTGGGCTCTTGTTTTTAAGCATTACATTGAATCCAAGTATTCTCCCATTTTCTTTTCCCTTTGTCTTGCAACCCACTGCAACAACCACCATCTTAAATCTCCTCCACCAACTGGGCTATCCAAAACACTTCCACAGACAGCTGGATAGCTCTCATTGTCTGTCTCATGCATCCCTCATTTGCCAAATGTTTCTCTTCAGTCTTACAACAAGCTCTGTAGTAGGGCAAATTTCTCACGTACTCCTGACTGCTGGTCTGTCTTTTGATCCAAATCTAATATTCCAGAGCTTTTCCTACTTTCCTGTTTTGTCAGGCTACTCTCTGCAATGAGAAACCACATAACACACTTCTTCCCAGCACTTGCTCTGTCTCTGATTTCCACAGAAGCCTTGAACTTCCCTTAACTTTCATTCCTTGTTTTTTCTGCATCCCAGATCTTCAGACTACTGCCATCTTACAGCTCATTCACTCCACTCTACCATTCCTATACCTACCAACTTCAAAGCTGTCAAGTTCATGTTTCTTTTTCACAGTTGTCTAGAAGCCTGCTCCTCTAGGAACCTCTCTGCAGACTGTCCTCTCCTCTGAATCCATATTCTGAATCTCATCCTGATTTTAAAGCCTCTCATTCAAAACCTTTATGAAAATCCCTTGTCACAGCTGAGTATGGTGGTGCACACCTTTAATCTTACCAATTTGGAGGCAGAGGTAGGTAGATGTGAGATATAGGTCAGCATGGTCTGCATAGTCAGTTCAGGGACACCCAGGGTTACACTTAGTAACCCTGTCTCAAAACAAAACAAGTGACCAAAGATGTTAGGCCTTGGGGGGCATACACCAATGGTATACTGCTTCCTTAACATGGATGAGGCTCTGGTTTCAATTCCAGCTCTAAATGCAGTTCCAGATTTGCAATTCCATCTGCTGGCCTGTGCTGATGCCAGGCATACCTGTAGTACACTTTGCATTTATACAGACAAAACAGTCCTACACATAAAATAAATAAATGTTTATAACAAAACATGATGTTTATAACAAAACATCCATGATGAAAAGAACTTAATATTTTACCAATTCTTTAGAACAAACAACAAAAAGTCAGGACATGATGTGTGGTTCCATATTTCCATGAAGGTTTTCACCTAAGCAATAAACCTTAACCACTTGAACCTTTGCTCATTAGCAATACTTTCTTTCTCCTTTTAAAATTTGTTAAACAGTGCATGCAGTACATAAATTTAAACAACTGAGTTCTCATTGAAGGTATTCATGTTATCCTTAGCAATTCAGAATAATATCTCCTCTTAAAACTATGAGATACAAAACTAACTTCCAGTTGGATATTAATTTATTTATAACTGTGTTCTTTAACCTATTCTTTCAGGACTTATAACAAACAAGTCATATGGCATAGAATCTCTCAATTCTAGCAAATCTGAAAGAGCCAGAAACCAGAAACCAGAAACCCCCTCTGTTTCCAAACTGAAGGCTTTTCCCTATCAATTACCCACCATGGCTGTCTTTGATCACAATGCTATAGCTCTCCTCCTAATACCCAGATGAAGGTAAATATGTCCTTCCTCTCCACTAAACCTGTAGTATCTTTAGACTCAGAAAGATGTGATGAGCCTTACATTTTTCTTCAGAAGTATAGTCTGGGCAGAAAAACCAAGGGAATCTTGTGGGATTCTTTATGGAATTATCATGAGACAGCGTGAGCTTCTTTCCTTCTGTTATTTTTTAAAATATTCCAATCATTGCCCAACTGCTGGTCCCTCCTTCACAGGGTCCTTCCTCCAATTCACCTCACCTTCTGCTCAGAGAGGGCATGACCCCACTCCATCACCGGTACATCAAGTCTCTGAAGGATTAGTCATATCCTTTCCCACTGAGGACAGGCAAGGCAGCACTGTAGGGGAACAAATTGAACAGGTAGGCAACAGCCCTATAGGGACATCCCTGACTCTCCAGTTATTGTGGTACCCACATGAAGACAGAGTTGCACATATGATGTGTATGTGTGTGTGTGTGTGTGTGTGTGTGTGTGTGTGCCAGAGGGCTTGGTTGATCCTGTGTGTGCTTTTTGTTTGGTGAGTATTTCAGTTTCTGAAAGCTCCTAAATGTCAAGGTTTGTTGACTATGTTGGTTTTCATGTCGTGTTTCTATCCTCTTCAGTTCCTTTAATCCTTCCTCCAACTCTTCCATAGAGTGCAAGACCTTATGTAAGGGTTGGGTTATTCTCAGTACTTGATATTAAAAATAAAGCTACTATGAACATAATGAAGCATGTGTCCTTGTGATATGGTGGAGTGTCTTTTTTGGTATATGCCTAGAAGTGGGTCTTCAGGTAGAACTATTTCCAATTTTCTGAGAAACCAACAGATTGATTTCCAGAGTGGTTGCAAACCCACAAAAAGTGTTCCCATTTTTACACAACCACTCCAGTAGGAGTGGCTGATTGAGTTTTTCATCTTAGCCATTCTGGTTGGTGTAAAACAGAATCTCAGCGTCATTCTGTTAATCCTGCCTGTGGAAAATAAGAACAATGCCACAATTTAAAGTAAAACTTGAAGCAAACTTTCATTAAATTCTGGCCAGGTCCACATCTTGGTACGCAGAAGATGGGCAGAAGTCTCCATTTGTAGGGCCTTAAAGTGCAATCCATAACTCATCTTGTTACCCATCAGGTCTAATCAGAGGCAAGCATACATCCTAAACTATTTCCACCCTAGTACATTCTGCCTACATCCAATCTATGCCAAGCTTAAATCCTGCCCTATTGCCTGTCTAGTATATTCCATCTATATCCAATGAGGGACAAGTTTACATCCCACTGTATTTCCTGCTTAAGTAATTTACACCCACATTTGATCAAGCTCATGCAGTGCAGATGAACCAAACATAAAGGACAAGTGGTAACTTACTGATAACTTCAAACAGAACTCTTGGCCTAGAATGTATGCTTTTACAGTGTTGGTCACTTTCTTCCTATTTTCTTTCCTTCTTTCCCTTCCCTTCCCTTCCCTTCCCTTCCCTTCCCTTCCCTTCCCTTCCCTCCCCTCCCCTCCCCTCCCATCCCCTCCCCGCCCCTCCCCTCCCCTCCCCTCCCCCTTCCCCTTCCCCTTCCCCTTCCCCTTCCCTCCCCCTCCCTCCCTCCCTCCCTCCCTCCCTCCCTCCTTCCTTCCTTCCTTCCTTCCTTCCTTCCTCCCTTCCTCCCTTCCTCCCTTCCTTCCTGCTACAACATCTTGCTATGTAAGCCAGGATGGCCATGAATTGTTAAACATCTTATGTCTATCATCTGAGTGCTTCCATTAGAGAGGTGCAGCAAAGTCCTGGCCAGAATACCATTTTCTGCTTCAATTAATTGTTTCTATTTTTACTTCATATAAGGGTATTTGCTGACATGCATGTCCGTAAATTACATGCAAACCAAGTGCCCAAGGAGCTCAGAAGAGTATGTGGAATCAGTTTGAACTTCAGGGACAGTTCTGAGACATTATTCTAGAGCTGGGGAGTGAACCTGTGGCTTCAGCAAGAACATCTAGAGTTCTTTTTTTTTCTTTCAATTTTTTATTAGGTATTTTCCACTATCCTGAAAGTTGCCTATACCCTCCCCCCCCAGCCCTGCTCCCCTACCCACCCACTCCCACTTCCTGGCCCTGGCGTTCCCCTGCATATAAAGTTTGCAAGACCAAGGGTCCTCTCTTCCCAATGATGGATGACTGGTCATTTACTTCTACATATGCAGCTAGAGACATGAGTTCTGGGGGGAACTGGTTAGGTCATATTGTTGTACCACTTATAGGGTTGCAGAGCCCTAAGCTCCTTGGGTACTTTCTCTAGCTCTTCCATTGAGGACCCTGTGTGCCATCCACTAGATGACTGTGAGCATCCACTTTTTTTTATTTTCCAGGCACTGGCATAGCCTCACATGAAACAGCTAATTCAGGGTCAATTTCAGCAAAATCTTGCTGGCATATGGATGGAATAGTGTCTGCTTTGATGGCTGATTATGGGATGGATACCCAGGTGGGGCAGCATCTGGGTAGTCCATCCTATCGTCCCTGCTCCAAACTTTGTCTCTGTAACTCCTTTCATGGGTATTTTGCTCCCCATTCTAAGGAGGAATGAAGTATCCACACTTTGGTCTGCCTTCTTCTTGAGTTTTATGTGTTTTACAAATTGTATCTTGGGTATTCTACGTTTCTGGGCTAATATCCACTTAACAGTGTGTAAATATCATGTGAATTATTTTGTGATTGGGTTACTTCACTCATTATGATACTCTCCAAATCCATCCATTTGCCTAAGAATTTCATAAATTCATTGTTTTTAATACCTGAGTAGTACTCCATTGTGTAAATATAACATGTTTTCTATATCAGTTCCTCAGTTAAGGGACATCTGGGTTCTGTTCAACTTCTGGCTATTATAAATAAGGCTTCTATGAACATAGGGGAACAGTTGTTATTACCAGTTGGAACATGTTCTGGACGTATGCCCAAGAAAGGTATTGCTGGATCCTATGGTAGTACTATGTCCAATTTTCTGAGGAACTACCAGTCTGATTTCCAGAGTGGTTGTACAAGCTTGCAATCCCACCAACAAGAGAAGAGTGTTCCTCTTTCTCTACATCCTTGCCAGCATCTGCTGTCACCTGAATTTTTGATCCTAGCCATTCTGACTGATGTGAGGTGGAATCTTAGGGTTGTTTTGATTTTCATTTCCCTGATGAATAAGGATGTTAAACATTTTTTCAGGAGCTTGTCAGCCATTCGGTATTCCTCAGTTGAGAATTCTTTGTTTAGCTCTGTGCCCTTTTTTTTAAAGGGGTTATTAGATTTTCTGAAATCCAGCTTTGTATATATTGGAAATTAGTCACCTATCAGATTTAGGACTGGTAAAAATCCTTTCAAAATCTGTTGATGTTCTTGTTGTCTTATTGACAGTGTCTTTTGCCTTACAGAATCTTTGCAATTTTATGAGGTCCCATTTGTTTATCTTACAGCACAAGCCATTGGTGTTCTGTTTAGGAATTTTCCCCCTGTGCCCATATCTTCGAGGCTTTTCCCAACTTTCTCCTCAAGATCTTTCAGAATCTGTGGTTTTATGTGGAGTTCTTTCATCTACTTAGACTTGAGCTTTGTACAAGGAGATAAAAATGGATCAATTCGCATTCTTCTATGTAATAGCCACCAGTTAAGCCAGCACCATTTTTTGAAAACACTGTCTTTTTTCTACTGGATGGCTTTATCTCCTTTGTCAAAGATCAAGTGAACATAGGTGTGTGGGTTCATTTCTGGGTCTTCAGTTCTATTCCATTGATCTACCTGTTGCTGTACAAATATCATGAAGTTTTTATCACAATTGCTCTGTAGTACAGCTTGATTTCAGGCATAGTGATTCCACCAGAGGATCTTTAATTGTTGAGAATAGTTTTTGCTATCCTAGGCTTTTTTGTTGTTGTTGTTATTCCAGATGAATTTGCAAATTGACCTTTCTAACTCAGTGAAGAATTGAGTTGGAATTTTGATGGAGATTGCATTGAAATTGTAAATTGCTTTTGGTAGGATAGCCATTTTTAGGATATCAATCCTGCCGATCCATGAGCATGGGAGATCTTTCCATCTTCTGAGATATCCTTTGATTTCTTTCTTCAGAAACTTGAAGTTCTTATCATACAGGTCTTTTACTTCCTTAATTAGAGTCACACCCAGGTATTTTGTAATATTTGTGACTATTTTGAAGAGTGTTGTTCCCCTAATTTCTGCCTCAGCCTGTTTATCCTTTGTGTAGAGAAAGACCATTGATTTGTTTGATTTAATTTTACATCCAGCTACATCATTGAAGCTGTTTATCAGGTTTAGGAGTTCTCTGGTGGAATTTTTAGGATCCCTTTTATATAGTATCATATCATTTGCAAATAGTGATATTTCTAATTCTTCCCTTTCAATTTGTATCCCCTTGATCTCTTTTTGTTTTCCAATAGCTCTGGCTAGGTCTTCAAGTACTATATTGAATAGTTAGGGACAAAGGGGGCACCCTTGTCTTGTTCCTGATTTGAGTAGTATTGCTTCAAGTTTCTGTTCATTTAGTTTGATATTGGCTACTGGTTTGCTGTACATTGCTTTTATTATGTTTAGGTCTGGGTCTTGATTTCCTGATCTCTCCAAGACATTTTATCATGAATGGGCATTGGATTTTGTCAAATACTTTCTCAGCATCTAATGAGATGATCACGTGGTTTTGTCTATGAGTTTGTTTATGTAGTGGATTACATGGATAGATTTCTGTATGTTAAACCATTCCTGCATCCCTGGGATGAAGTCTACTTGATCATGATGGATGATCATTTTGGTGTGTTTTTGGTTTCAGTGTGAGAGGATTTTATTGAGTATTTTTGCATCAAAGTTCATAAGGGAAATTGGTCTGAAGTTCTCTTTCTTTTTTGGGTCTTTATGTGGTGTAGTATCAAAGTAATTGTGGTTTCATAGAATGAATTGGGCCGAGTACTTTCTGTTTCTATTTTGTGGAATAGTTTCAGGAGAGTTTGAATTAGGTCTTCTTTGAAGGTCTGATAGAACTCTGCACTAAACCCATCTGGTCATGTGCTTTTTTGGTTGGAAGACTACTAATGACTGCTTCTATTTCTTTAGGAGATGTGGGGCTGTTTAGATTTAACTTTGGTACCTGGTATCTGTCTAGAAAATTGTACATTTCATGCATGTTTTTCAGTTTTGTTGAGTATAGCCTTTGTAGTAGGATCTGATGATGTTTTGGATTTCCTTAGGTTCTGTTGTTATGTCTCCTTTTTCATTTCCAATTTTGTTAATTAAGATACTGTCCCTGTGCCCTCTAGTTAGCCTGTCTAAGGCTTTATCTATCTTCTTGATTTTTTTCTCAGAGAAACAGCTCCTGGTTTGGTTGATTTTTTTGTATCGTTCTTTTTGTTTCTACTTGATCTATTTCAGCCATGAGTCTGATTAGTTCCTGCTGTCTACTCCTCTTGGTGAATTTGCTTTCTTTTGTTCTAGGGTTTTTAGGTGTGCTGTTCAGCTGCTAGTGTATGCTCTCTCTAGTTTCTTTTGGAGGCACTCAGGGCTGTGAGTTTTCCTTTAGGACTGCTGCTTTCATTGTGTCCCATAAGTTTGGGTATGTTGTGGCTTCATTTTCATTAAACTCTAAAAAGTCTTTAGTTGCTTTCTTTATTTTTTCCTTGAACAAATTATCATTGATTAGAGTGTTTTTCAGCTTCCATGTAACTGTTGGATTTCTATTATTTATGATGTTATTGAAGATCAGCCTTAGTCTTTAGCGATCTGATAGGACGCATGGGATTATTTCAATATTTTTGTATCTGTTGAGGCCTTTTTTTTTGACCAACTATATGGTCAATTTTGGAAAAGGTACCATGAGGTGCTAAGGAGTAGTTATATCTTTTTGTTTTAGGTTAAAATGTTCTGTTGATATCTGTAAAGCCATTTCTTTCTTAACTTCTGTTATTTGCACTGTGTCTTTGATTGGTTTTTCTTTCCAGGATCTGTCCATTGATGAGAGTGGGGTGTTAAAATCTTCCACTATTAATGTGTGCATTACAATGTGTGCTTTGAGCTTTACTAAAGCTTCTATAATGAATGTGGATGCCCTTGCATTTAAAGAATAGATATTCAGAACTGAGAGTTCATCGTGGGATGACTTTACCCTATTAAATGACAGGACAGGATATTAAATGAGCAAGAGTCCTATCATTATGAAAGAAAGTCCTCACCTGTGCAACTAATTCTGTATCATGTCTTAGTTTTTTGAAAACAGTATCAGATTGACAGAAACTAAAACTGTGTGTGCTTCACATGTCTTCACATGTCCTTAGTGTCAACGCTCCAGAAGTGGGACACAGGAATCCTTAATTCAAAGTCAGAATGGACTCCATACTGAGCACTGTAAATTATAACTAACCCTGCAACTTGTAAAGCAGGAAAATTGGGAGTTCAAGGTTACCTCTGGGACATGGAACTTGTAGATACTGTAATTCCAGTATTCACAAGGTGGAAGCAATAAGATCACTGGGGATTTGACACTAGCCTGGACCAATAAAGCACCAATAAAGGCTTGGCAAGTAAGGGAGATTCTGTCTTACCATGAAATAGCAATAGAAACCAAGGAAAGGGTTCCGGGACTCCGCTGAAATTAAGAACTTAGTCTGCACAGGTGACAGTGTGCACCACAGAAGCAGACAGCTTCTGGGACAGGCAGAGCCACAGAGCCGCTGAGGCAGCACCCTTTTCGGGCCGCAGACACACGGCCACCATCCCAGCCAGAGGACAGGTGTCCGCCTGGGTCAGAAGCCCTCTGCCTCAGGAGCAGCAGGCACCATCTTGGTTCCTGAACTCAGCCGATCTTAGGAACGTAGTCTGCACAGGTGAGAGTGTGCACCAATGAAGCTGACAGCTTCTGGGACCTGCCAAAGCAACACAGGTTCTGGGAAAGGTCCTGTTTTGGGCCTTCTTCTTCGGTCAGGAGGAGGTCCAAACGCAAGATATCTGTGCACCTTCCCTGTAAGAGGAGAGCTTGCCAGCAGAGAGTGCTATGAGCACTGAAACTCAAAGGAGAGAACCTGTCTCCCAGGTCTGCTGATAGACGGTAACAGAATCACCAGAAGAACAATCTCTAAACAAACACAACTATAACAATTAACTCCAGAGATTACCAGATGATGAAAGGTAAACGTAGCAATCGTACTAGCAGGAACCAAGACCACTCACCATCATCAGAACCCAGCACTCCCACTTCGCCCAGTCCAGGGCACCCCAACACACCCGAAAAGCTAGACCCGGATTTAAAAGCATATCTCATGATGATGGTAGAGGACATCAAGATGGGCTTTAATAACTCACTTAAAGAAATACAGGAGAAGACTGCTAAAGAGTTACAAGTCCTTACAGAAAAACAGGAAAACACATCCAAACAGGTGATGGAAATGAACAAAGCCATACTAGATCTAAAAAGGGAAGTAGACGCAATAAAGAAAACTCAAAGTGAGGCAACGCTGGAGATAGAAATCCTAGGAAAAAAATCTGGAACCATAGAAGCCAGCATCAGCAACAGAATACAAGAGATGGAAGAGAGAATCTCAGGTGCAGAAGATTCCATAAAGAACATCAGCACAACAATCAAAGAAAATGGAAAATGCAAAAAGAGCCTAACTCAAAACATCCAAGAAATCCAGGACACAATGAGAAGACCAAACCTATGGATAATAGGAGTGGATGAGAATGAAGATTTTCAACTCAAAGGACCAGCAAACATCTTCAACAAAATTATAGAAAAAGACTTCCCAAATCTAAAGAAAGAGATGCCCATGAACATGCAAGAAGCCTAAAGAACTCCAAATAGACTGGACCAGAAAAGAAATTCCTCCTGACACATAATAATCAGAACAACAAATGCACTAAATAAAGATAGAATACTAAAAGCAGTAAGGGAAAAAGGTCAAGTAACTTATAAAGGCAAGAATATCAGAATTACACCAGATTTTTCACCAGAGACTATGAAAGCCAGAAGAGCTTGGATAGATGTTATACAGACACTAAGAGAACACAAATTCCAGCCCAGGCTACTATACCCAGCCAAACTCTCAATAACCATAGATGGAGAAACCAAAGTATTCCACGATAAAACCAAATTCACACATTACCTTTCCATGAATCCAGCCCTTCAAAGGATAATAACAGAAAAAAAAACCAATACAAGGACGGGAACATCGCCCTAGAAAAAACAAGAAGGTAATCCCTCAACAAATCTAAAAGAAGACAGCTACAAGAACAGAATGCCAACTTTAACAACAAAAATAACAGGAAGCAACAATTACTGTTCCTTAATATCTCTGAATATCAATGGTATCAACTCCCCAATAAAAAGACATAGACTAACAAACTGGCTACACAAACAAGACCTAAAATTTTGCTGCTTACAGGAAACTCATCTCAGAGAAAAAGATAGGCACTACCTCAGAATGAAATGCTGGAAAACAATTTTCCAAGCAAATGGTATGAAGAAACAAGCTGGAGTAGCCATCCTGATATCTGATAAGACTGACTTCCAACCCAAAGTCATCAAAAAAGACAAGGAGGGGCACTTCATTCTCATCAAAGGTAAAATCCTCCAAGAGGAACTATCAATTCTGCATATCTATGCTCCAAATACAAGGGCAACCACATTCATTGAAGAAACTTTAGTAAATCTCAAAGAACACATTGCACCTCACACAATAATAGTGGGAGACTTCAACACACCACTTTCACCAATGGACAGATCATGGAAACAGAAACTAAACAGAGACACAGTGAAACTAACATAACTTATGAAACAAATGGATCTGACAGACATCTACAGAACATTTTATCCTAACACAAAAAGATATACCTTCTTCTCAGCACCTCATGGTACCTTCTCCAAAACTGACCACATAATAGGTCACAAAACAGGCCTCAACAGATACAAAAATATTGAAATTGTCCCATGCATCCTATCAGATCACCATGGACTAAGGCTGATCTTCAATAACAAAATAAATAATATAAAGCCAACATTCACGTGGAAACTGAACAACACTCTTCTCAATGATACCTTGGTCAAGGAAGGAATAAAGAAAGAAATTAAGGACTTCTTAGAGTTCAATGAAAATAAATCCACAACATACCCAAACTTATGGGACACAATGAAAGCATTTCTAAGAGGAAAACTCATAGCTCTGAGTGCCTCCAAAAAGAAACTGGAGAGAGCACACGTTAGCAGCTTGACAACACACCTAAAAGCTCTAGAACAAAAGGAAGCAAATTCACCCAAGAGGAGTAGATTGCAGGAAATAATCAAACTCAGGGGCGAAATTAACCAAGTGGAAACAAAAAACTATTCAGAGAATCAAACAATTGAGGAGCTGGTTCTTTGAGAAAATCAACAAGATAGACAAACCCTTAACCAGACTCACTAGAGGTCACAAGGAAAGCATTCTAATTAACAAAATCAGAAATGAAAAGGGAGACATAACAACAGATCCTGAAGAAATCCAAAATACCATCAGATCTTTCTACAAAAGGCTATACTCAACAGAACTGGAGAACCTGCATAAAATTGAGAAGTTTCTAGACAGATACCAGGTACCAAAGTTGAATCAAGATCAGGTTAATGATCTAAACAGCCCGATATCCCCCAAAGATAGAAGCAGTCATTAATAGTCTCCCAACCAAAAAAAGCCCAGGACCAGATGGGTTTAGTGGAGTTCTATCAGACCTTCAAAGAAGATCTAATCCCAGTTCTTCACAAACTATTCCACAAAATAGAAACAGAAGGTACTCTACCCAACTCATTCTATGAAGCCACAATTACTCTGATACCTAAGCCACAAAAAGACCCACAAAGATAAAGAACTTCAGAACAATATCCCTTATGAATATTGATGCAAAAATCCTCAATAAAGTTCTTGCTAACCGAATCTAAGAACACATCAAATCAATCATCCATCCTGACCAAGTAGGTTTCATCCCACGGATGCTGGGATGGTTCAATATATGGAAATCAATCAACGTAGTCCAGTTTATAAACAAATGCAAAGACAAAAACCACATAATCATCTCGTTAGATGCTGAGAAACCATTTGACAAAATCCAACACCCATTCATGATAAAAGTCTTGGAAAGATCAGGAATTCAGGGCCCATACCTAAACATGATAAAAGCAATCTACAGCAAACATGTAGCGAGCATCAAAGTAAATGGTGAGAAGCTTGAAGCAATCCCACTAAAATCAGGGACTAGACAAGGCTGTCCACTCTCTCCCTACCTATTCAACATTGTACTTGAAGTCCTAGCCAGATCAATTAGACAATAAAAGGAGATCAAGCTGATACAATTTGGAAAGGAAGAAGTCAAAATATCACTTTTTGCAGATGATATGATAGTATATCTACGTGACCCTAAAAATTCCACCAGAGAACTCCTAAGCCTGATAAACAGCTTCAGTGAAGTAGCTGGATATAAAATTAACTCAAACAAGTCAATGGCCTTTCTCTACACAAAGGACAAACAGGCTGAGAAAGAAATTAGGGAAACAACACCCTTCTCAATAGCCACAAATAATATAAAATACCTAGGCGTGACTCTAACTAAGGAAGTGAAAGATCTGTATGACAAGAACTTCATGTCTCTGAAGAAAGAAATTAAAGAAGCTCTCAGAAGATGGAAAGAGCTCCCATGCTCATGGATTTGCAGGATCAATATAGTAAAAATGGCTATCTTGCCAAAAGCAATCTACAGATTCAATGCAATCCCCATCAAAATTCCAACTCAATTCTTCAACGAATTAGAAAGGGCAATCGGCAGATTCACCTGGAATAACAAAAAACCTAGGATAGCAAAAAATCTTTTCAAGGATAAACGAACCTATGGTGGAATTACCATGCCCGACCTAAAGCTGTACTACTGAGCAATTGTGACAAAAACTGCATGGTACTGGTATAGAGATAGACAAGTAGAACAATGGAACAGAATTGAAGACCCAGAGATGAACCCACACACCTATGGTCACTTGATCTTTGACAAGGGAGCTAAAAACATCCAGTGGAAAAAAGACAGCATTTTCAACAAATGGTGCTGGCACAACTGCCTGTTATCATGTAGAAGATTGCGAATTGATCCATTAATATCTCCTTGTACTAAGGTCAAATCTAAGTACATTAAGGAACTCCACATAAAACCAGAGACAATGAAACTTATATAGGAGAAAGTAGGGAAAAGCCTCGAAGATATGGGTACAGGGGAAAAATTCCTGAATAGAACAGCAATGTCTTGTGCTGTAAGATTGAGAATCGATAAACGGGACCTCATAAAATTGCAAAGCTTCTGCAAGGCAAAAGACACCGACAATAAAACAAAAAGACCACCAACAGATTGGGAAGTGATCTTTACCTATCCCAAATCAGATAGGGACTAATATCCTATATATATAAAGAACTCAAGAAGGTAGACTCCATAAAATCAAATAACCCCATTAAAAAATGGGGCTCAAAACTGAACAAAGATTTCTCACCCGAGTAATACTGAATGGCACAGAAACACCTGAAAAAATGTTCAACATCCTTAATCATCAGGGAAAGGCAAATCAAAACAACCCTGAGATTCCACCTCACACTAGTCAGAATGGCTAAGATCAAAAATTCAGGTGACAGCAGATGCTGAGGAGGATGTGGAGAAAGAGGAATGCTCCTCCATTGTTTGTGGGATTGCAAGCTTGTACAACCACTCTGGAAATCAGTCTGGCTGTTCTTCAGAAAATTGGACATAGTACTACCGAAGGATCCAGCAATACCTCTCCTGGGCATACATCCAGATGATGCCCCAACCAGTACGAAGGACACATGCTCCACTATGTTCATAGCAGCCTTATTTATAAAAGCCAGAAGCTGGAAAGAACCCAGATGCCCCTCAACAGAGGAATGGATACAGAATATGTGGTACATTTCCACAATGGAGTACTACTCAGCTATTAAAAAGAATGAATTTATGAAATTCCTAGGCAAATGGATGGACCTGGAGGGCATCATCCTGAGTGAGGTAACCCAATCACAAAGGAACTCTCACATTATGTACTCACTGATAAGTGGATATTAGCCCAGAAACTTAGGATACCCAAAATATAAGATACAATTTGCTAAACACATTAAACTCAAGAGTACGAAGACCAAAGTGTGGACACTTTGCCCCTTCTTAGAATAGGAAACTAAACACCCATGGAAGGAGTTACAGAGACAAAATTTGGAAGTGTGACGAAAGGATGGGCCATCTAGTGATTGCCATATCCAGAGATCCATCCCATGATCAGCTTCCAAATGCTGACACCATTGAATAAACTAGCAAGATTTTGCTGAAAGGATCCAGATATAGCTGTCTCTTGTGAGACTATGCCAGGGCCTAGCAAACACAGAAGTGGATCCTCACAGTCAGCTATTGAATGGACCACAGGGCCCCCAATGGAGAAACTAGAGAAAGTACCCAAGGAACTAAAGGGAACTGCAACCCTATAGGTGGAACAACAATATGAACTAACCAGTACCCCAGAGCTCTTGTCTCTAGCTGCATATGTATCAAAAGATGGCCTAATAGGCCATCATTTGAAAGAGAGGACCATTGGTCTTGCAAACTTTATATGCCCCAGTACAGGGTAACACCAGGGCCAAAAAGGGGGAGTGGGTGGGTAGGGGAGTGGGGGTTGGTGGTTATGGGGGATTTTTGGTATAGCATCAGAAATGTAAATGAGCTAAATACCTAATTTAAAAAAAATGTTAAAAAAAAGAAACCAAGGAAAATGAAAAATGTTATCCTTAGCTACATATCAAGTTGAAGGACAACTTGTGCTACAAAAGACACTATCTCCAAAACTTAAATTCATTAGAAATAGTACACAAGAGTTTTATCCCAGTATTCAAGATGTAGGGAAAAGTGGATCAGGAGTTTACATGGAAAATTTTGGTTTACTATGGGCTATAGAATTAAAGAAAGAAATAGACAAGGTTGGCATGTGACTTCTGCTGCCAAGCATAAGGACCTGAGTTCAATCCCAGAGAACCAAAATGTATCCCAATAATTGTTGTCAGAACTCTACATGTTTTGATGTACACACACACACACACACACACACACACACACACACACACACACACACAAACACACACACAAATTCAAAAGTCCCAACAAAGAAAATTAATAAATAAACAACAATAAATAACGTTAATCTAAATAGGGTCAAATGCTGAATCCAGCTTTAGTTTGTCTGTAGGAGTGTCTGGCAATTTGTTCAGGTTAGTCTGACCTGAACTTACCTGAACCAATAATTGTTGTCTCTGTCTCTGTTTCTGTCTCTGTCTCTCTCTGTGTGTGTGCGTGTGTGTGTACGTGTTTGTCTCCCTCCATCATTCCTTCCATGTAACTCCCACTCCCCTCTCTTGCTCTCCCTCTCCCACTCTCTCTCTCTCTCTCTGTCCCTTCTTCCATCCTTGCACTTTGGCCCTACCTGCCTACCTACCTACCCATCTCTGCTCTCTCTTATACACACACCAAGTACTCTTCAGATGTGCTCACCCTCTAAACTACCCATCTTGGTATAAAAGATTTTCACTTTCTATTTGTCCAAGCCAACTCTTATATGTTAAGCCATCTCTGCCTCCTTTGTCTCTCAGGATATATCTGAAAATGTGATGTCACCCTCACATATGTCAATGTTCCACCATTCTCCACACTTCATATTACCTCATGGCTATTACTATAGTGACACTGTCACACTATAGGGACAGCTCTGAGCCACAGGCATCTCTGGTGTTCAGTGTCTGCAGTTGCCCCTCTCAGGTCCTGTGACATCTAAAATTTATTCTCAACATAGCATTTAAAACAAAATGACACTTGTGGAAGAAGACATACAGGTTCTCATGCCTTTAATCATTATGCTTGATCCACTGGAGTCACTCTCCTTCCTTTCTACTGTCCACAGACTTTACTTGGCACAGATCCCTCTTCACTTTATCACAAGTGAAAAGAAAACTACAGGATGAAGCCAGAGAGTATCAGGACAGACAACTGAGCTCAATCTTACACTGAGAACCTTTTAAAGAAAATTTTATTTCAAGAAATTTTATAGCTAACACATGCAGTCCCATCAAGATCCCTAGATTCTTTCCAGCTTCTGGCTATTATAAATAAGATATCTATGAAGAGAGTGGATCTTGTGTCCTTACTACATCTTCTGATTATATGTCCAGGAGTGGTATATCTGGGTCCTCAGTTAGTAGCATGCCCAATTTTTGCCATGTGGGTGGAATGAGTTGGGTGGTAAGTTTTAACTACTTACTTGGTTTGCCCCTCTCCCTAACCCCTACTGCTATCATCTGGAGTCAATTGCCAAAATCCACCAGCTTTGGCTGCAGAATAACAAATGAGGTTTGAATAAACAGAAAATTAGCTTCTGATGTTGTACCCCACCTCAGTACCTGAATGTCATGGGAGGACTTTGCCATCATGTCAAATGATGATGTGAGCACTGGATACAGACATGGCAACTTTAAGAAGATAGAGCCTGAATTGTGAGCTTGTAATAATTAGGACATAATTCACAGAGAAAAGTGACAACTGAGTCATGAACAGAGCTGAAGTAGATGAGAGAAGATACCATGTGGGTGTGTGGTCAAAGGAACAGTAGATGCAATGGCCCTGAGTCATGCATATAAGTGTCCAGATCAGTTTACCGGGGCATAGGAAGAAAGGAAAGTGAGGGTGGACAAATGTTTGGGCATTTAAGACTGTGTAAGGACGTGGAATTGGACTAGGAACTTGCAAGATGAGTAGCAAACTGCATACTTTACATAAGTGAAGAATTGTTTTGAACATATAATTAAGTGCTTCTCAGCCATTTGGTATCCCTCATTTGAGAATTCTTTGTTTAGCTCTGTTACCCACCCCCCCCCCTTTTTGTTTTTTGTTTTGTTTTTGTTTTTGTTTTTGTTTTTGTTTTGGTTTTTGGTTTTGTTTTTGTTTTGGTTTTTGTTTTGGTTTTGGTTTTGGTTTTTCGAGACAGGGTTTCTCTGTGTAGCCCTGGCTGTCCTGGAACTCACTTTGTAGACCAGGCTGGCCTTGAACTCAGAAATCCACCTGCCTCTGCCTCCTGAGTGCTGGAATTAAAGCCATGTGCCACCATGCCCAACTCTGTACCCCATTTTTTAACAGGGTTATTTGATTCTCTAGAGTGTAATTTCTTCAGTTGATTATTTCAATATAGTATGTTTCCTCATGGAAAACAAGTTCCCAAAGGAAGAAGTATTCATTTTGGTACAATCTGAGGTGGACCAGATGTTGTGAGGTAACTGTATGGAGGACATGCTTGAACCTGGAAGATTTCTATTCAGATGTGAAAGAATGAAAGTGTTAGTTTTGCAGATAAAGACTGAGATGGTATGAGATGCTTCATTCTGATGCCACAGCTTTTAGGATTTTAACAAAGATTGCATAAACCCCAGCAGTGCACAGCTCTCCATGAGTGTTCATCAGAGACACCTGGCTACATTCTCTTCAGGGCATAATGGTCCCAAAATACCAAATCTTTGCCATTACAATTTTGGCTTTGCAGATATGGAGATAAAGGAAGAGTGTTGCCTCTCTTGTATCCATCTACCCCTCACTCAACTATCTCATACAACTGGTAGCATTGGAAATTCTGATTGTGGATTCAGACTTGGTTGTTTCAAGGCATCATCCCACCAGGACAGAAAACACACAGACAGGATCCACCAGGAGCCAGGCAACACCATCTTAGCTCAGTGACAGCAACATGTTCTTGTATCTGTTGGTGGCAATTGGGTTGCTTGTAGGGACCAAGGTGGCAATGCCTCCACCCATGACACAACATGAATATTCTATGCACCAAAAGCATTGCTGACACAAATTATTTAGTACTGATCACAGAATAGAACCTGGTTTTCTGTCCTTTAACCTATCTTATGGAATGCTCTCATTTTATACATAAAGACATTGGGATACCAATTTAATTGTTTTCAAGAAATTGTACTGTGTGCCCTCTCTTAGAGGTGGAAAATTCTATGTTGCCAAGTCCCCTGCATACCTGCTTGACCAAGTTCAAGGAAACTCACTCATTGGTCTCCAACATTTACCTAAACTCACTCTCTCTCTCTCTCTCTCTCTCTCTCTCTCTCTCTCTCTCTCTCTCTCTCTCTCTCTCTCTCTTTCTTCCTTGTATCTCTGTTTCCCTCTTCCTCTCTTCTATCTCTATCCATCTCTCTGTGTGTCCCTGACTGGCCTGAATCTAGGCATGTACACAGGCTGTCCTCAATATCATAGAGATCCACCTACATCAGCTTCCTGAATTCTTGAATCACTCAGTAGATCATTCCCAATTGACACTTTAAAAGACTTTATATTTTGACCACTTATTAGCCTACGAAATGGGCTTCTTGTCTTTAACTTTACCCTGAATTTCTATATTCTCCCTGAAGCCGCAAAGCATTTCCTTTACCCATCTACTGATGATTAGCAACCAAGTGCAACAGCCAAAGCCTTTTCAATGACTCTAACAGAGGGAATATCCAGCAACAAGGTGTGTACTAGGAATGTCTAATTGTCTGCTTCATGCATCCTTCACAGAGCTTTGAACACTGGATGATTCTTCTCATTCTTATCACAAGCTCTTTAACCAGGTGAGTTACCCACAGTTCTCTGACTACTGAGTTTTTCTGTTTACCAAAACCTAAAAGTCCACATCTTTCCCTACTCTCCAGGCTACCAACATACTCTCCACAATGAGACTTGACCAAATCCATTACTTCCCAGTACATGTTCTTTCTCTGACTTCCACAGATGCCTTGTACTTCCCCCCACCTCTCATTCCTTGTTCTCTCTGCAGCTCAGATCTGCAGGTTAAAGCGTTCTTAAATAGCTCATTCACTCTGCTAACAGCATTCCCATTCCTACATGCCCCAGAGTGGTCAAGTACATGGAACCTCTCAATAGTTGTAGAGTATCATCTCCAGTTCCTCTTGAGGACCATCTCTGAACAAATTATCCTGTCCTTTGAATGCCTGCTTTGCACTCCATCCTTCTGCTAAAATCCTTCAAAATCTTTTTGAAAAATCTAATCTCAACTGAGTGTGGTGGTTCATGCATTTTATCATAGCACTTGAAAGGCATAGGCAGGCAACTCTGAGTTTCAGGGCATCCTGGTCTAAATAATGAGTTCTAAGATAAGCCAGAACGATAGAGAGAGACCCTATCTCCAAAAATACCAAAAGCAAACCAAAAATGAGCTGGGTTTAGTGGCCCTGTCTATAATGTCTGCATTTTCTTGGCAGAAGCAAGAGGAGCAAGAGTTGAAGGTCATGGATATCTGCAGAGTTTACCTAGACAACATGGGATGCTGAGATTTATTTGGTTCTTTTTTTTCTTTACTTTCTTTTTTATTAGATATTTTCTTCATTTACATTTCAAATGTTATCCCCAAAGCCCCCTATACCGTCCCACCACCCTGCTCCCCAACCCACCCACTCAAGCTTCCTGGCCCTGGCATTCTCCTGTACTGGGGCATCTAATCTTCACAAGACCAAGGTCCTTTCATTCCATAATGGCCAACTAGGCCATCCTCTGCTACGTATACAACTAGAGACACAAGCTCTGGGGAGGGGTGTACTGGCTAGTTCATATTGTTGTTCCTCCTATAAGAATGCAGACCCTTTAGCTCCTTTGTTACTTTCTCTAGCTCCTTCTTTAAGGGACCCTTTTTTCATCCAATAGATGACTGTGAGTATCCACTTCTGTATTTGCCAGGCACTGGCATAACCTTACAAGTAATAGCTAAATCAGGGTCTTGTCAGCAAAGTCTTTCTGGCATATGTAATAGTGTCTGGGTTTGATGAGTGGAATGCAACATCTGTTCCAAAAAACCCAGAGGGTCTTGTGCTAGCAGAAACAGGTTCTTTTTTTCAATTTCTCTCTACCTTATATCTTACACAGAGGCTCAAAGTAAACCCAGAGTTTGGTCATTTGATAACACTGTCTAGCCATCAAGCCCCAGGGATCCCATCTCTTTGTCTCTTCTGCACTAGAATTACAGGTTTACTTCCTACATGTGTGGATGTAGGGATCCAATTCAGGTTCTCAGGCTTATGCAGCAAATACTTAATGACAGATCTGCTTACCTAGTTCTGACCTATTTTTCTTTGCTTTGTTTTTATTACACTTTAAATTTTATTTATTTGTTGTTCTGTATTTGTGAGTTTGCATACATATATGTATAAGCACCACATGAAAGCTTTATATCTACAAGGATAGAAGAGAGGTTTGGCTCTCCAAGAATTCAATTTACAGATCGCTATGGGTTCTGGTAGTCAACATATCCAGGAAAAGCAATGACAGTGATTTTCATGGTTTAAACTTTTTGGCCCAGAGGGTGACTCTATTTGTATATGAGATCTTGTTGGAGTGGGTTAGTGGCCATGATGTGGATTTAAGATCCTTGTCCTAACTGCCTGGAAGTCAGTATTCTTATAGAAGCTTTCAGATGAAAATGTAGAAACCTCAGCTCCTCCTGCACCATAGCTCCCAAGGATGCTGCTGTCTTCCTGCCTTGATTATAATGGACTGAACCGCTGAATCTGTAAGCCAGCTCCAACTAAATATTGTCCTTATAAGAGTTGCCTTGGTCATAGAGTCTATTCAAGGCAGTAAATCTCTAACACAGTGCTTAGCCAATGATCCATCTTTTAGTCCTATATTTTTATTATATTTTATGTATTTATTTTGTGTGCATATGGCCATGTGTGGGACCATGCATGTATCAGAGTAGATGTGTTTGTTCAGAGGACAACACTCATGAGTAGGTTCAGTCTCCCTACCATATCTCTAGAAAGGATGAGATTCAGGTCCTCAAGATTGGCATCCAGTTTTCCCCTGATCCATTCCATTGTGCTGAACTGACCTGATAATTTTCTTTCTTTCTTAGTTTTTTTTTGTTGTTGTTGTTGTTTTTGTTTTTTTGTTTTTTGTTTTTTTTGGTTTGGTTTGGTTTTATGTTTGTTTATTTTTTTCCCTGTTTGTCTGTTTTCTTATGGTTTATCTATGTAGACCAGACTGCCACCAACTCACAGTGACCCACTTGCCTCTGCCTCAGGGATAAAGGTATATGCTATCCTTTGTGTGTATGTGTGTGTGTCATCTTTTATTTTTCGTTAGATATTTTCATTATTTACATTTCAAATGTTGTCCTCTTTCCTTCTTTTCCTTTTGAAAATTCCCTATCCCTCCCCCATTGCTCAACAACCCACCCACAACAGCTTCCTGGCTCTGGAATTCCCCTACACTAACTAGGGGATAGAGCCTTCACAGGACCAAGGGCCTCTACTCCCTTGATGACAGACAAGGCCATCATCTGTTACATATGCAGCTGGAGCCATGAGTCCCACCATGTGTACTTTGAGGTTGGTGATTTATTCCCTGGGAGCTCTGGGGTGTGTGCCATCCTGACTGGCCTTCCTTCACTACTTCCTTCCTTATAAAACCAGTGTAGCAGGATCCCACTGTACCATGAATACATCTTTCTTGCAGATTCGCTTAAATATTTTCAAGAAAAAATGTGATTAGGTAACTAACACAATGACTCTAGAATAAGAGAATATGGCCACAAAACACACAATGTAATAAGGAGGGAAAGCATGGGGGACAAGTGTCGGTGGCTGTAAACCAGATTGTAGTGTGCTTAGGAAGTAGCCATCTCTCCACGTGTCTCTGCTACACTCAAGATATGCCTGTCCATGACAATCTGGAAACCCTGCCTGGATCTCTCATAAACGACCTCCTTCTTCCTTTCACTAGCTAAAGCTACATTATTTGTAATTTCATATTTACTCGTTGGAATGCTATCTTCTCTTCAAGATACAGAGAAAACATCCTTCCAGGACTAATCCTAGAGGAAAATCCAGTCTCTCTTTCCCAGTTTCAACACAAGATGGAGTCTTGTCTTCCTTCCACAGAGTCTTTTCTTCTAAGTACAGCACAGTGCTGAAGACATTGTTGACTCTGTGGACCAGACCTAATGACTCACATGGACATACCGTGAAATGAAAATGCTTAGTGGTTAAAACAGCTGTAGCCAAGCACTATGTCCTTACTTCAATCCCCAGAACTGTGAAATTTGGGAAGCCAGAAGAGGTGAGAAGTTAAAATATCTATTAAAGGATGAGGCTCACTTAGCCTTTAACAGAGACTGACAATCCTTTTCTGGAGAAAAGGGTTGAACACAGAGAAGATGAGGAAGTTCCAAGGAAGTCTTCCAGACAAAAGACACTCATCACCTTACAAGTAAGAAGCTAGCCTCATGTTGGATATCTGACTGGAAGACTTGAAAGATATTTAGTTTTTCTGGAATAAACTATGGAGAGAAAGCTATGGAGAAGATGGAAATGGAGAGAAAGAGGGAGGTATGCAGGAAATGGGGGAGGGCAGAAGGGAAAGAGAGAGGGAGCAAGAGAAAAGGGAAGCTCAGTGGATTGACTAGGGGTAGGTGGATGAACAAATCCAACAAGTATTTGTTGTGTTACCCATGACAGGACCCAGCTGTCTGGAACAACTGGTCTTGGGCCCTAGGGAATTGGAAATGTTCTATAGAGAGGACTGATTGAAGGCTGAGGAGGAGAAAATAGGGGATGTTCAGATACAGGATGGAATTAACTCAGCAACACTTTCGGTGGGATCCAAAGGTTATCTGTGGATGCACTGTCACTGCACATGCTTCCTGGCATGCAAGAGATTGCTCCAAGCTCCTGCTCTGATACTGAATGACATGATAGGAAATCATATAGGAAAAGACATCAGGAAACTTTACTCAAAAAAATGTATGTAGGTTTATTTCAGAGAGCCTGATAAGAACTAAGCAAGCATGCCTCTCTTATAGACTAGGAATATTTCCCAAGCTAGGAGCTGGGGAAAACAGGGGAGGGGCTTTGTGAATGAGCAGGAGACTAAAGAGTTCTTTGCAAACAGCTTTGGCTTTTTGCAGTCAGCTTTTGTCTAAAGAGTTCAAAATGGGTGCAGAGCATGCTGTGTTCTTGATGTTTGCACAAATTATGAGTTTGTCTTGAGACTTTTTCCTGGAATTTCTGTTACATAGGGGAGGCATTGCATATCTCTGCAAGAGAGATAAAGTACTATTAGACACTGAGCCATCTGTCTATCCCACACCCTCTAGAACATCCAACCACACCACATAAGTTTTCTTTTAGGAAGGGAACAAGGCCTCACTATATATTTCTGGTTGCTCTGGAACTCACCTTGTAACAGGCTGTCCTCAAACTCTCAGACCTATCTGGTCTGGCTCCCAGTATTAGGATTAAAGGTAAGTGTTTCTAGACACCTTCAAACCATTTTTGTCAAATTCTTCATCCAGAAATTTCTAAACTAAAGTTGTATTCTGGGTTTAGATTTGGGGATCCTGTTTTATGTATCCCAGGCTAGTCTCAAATTCACTTGAAAATCGAGATTGATCTTGAACTTCAGATCCTATTGGCTCCATCTCCTGAATGCCAGGATTAAAGATACATGCCATCGGAGCCAGTTTATATGCTTCTTCACTTTGATAAATACTGACAAGTATTGATGGGTTACAATATTCGACTTTGCTTTAAAATAATCTGACACATGGATGAGATAATGGGAGAGACAGGATAAAATTGAGTGTGAATGTAGGTGCCAGGGCACATGTGCAGAGACCAGAGACAACATTCTGGGGTTGGTTTTTCCTTCCACCAGGAATCTGACATTATAAGTCAGTTAATCAACTTGCCTGAAAAAAAAAAAAAAAACATGTTTAATCTAGTGAGCTTCTTTCCAGAACAAAACTAAGAATTGTTAACATTGGATAAATATGACTGCAGGGAAATTCACTCTGTTATTCCTTACTTTTCTGTCTATTTAAATTTTTCCATATAAAGGTTAAAGTAAATAAGATCGATGTATATATTGGGAACTTCTGAGTACATCCAGTGCTGTTTCCACCTTCAATTTCACACACATAGTTTCAATGGCCTCAAGTACAGCTCTATTTTTTGCCATATCAAACTGTGCTTATAAATGAAATATACATTCTGTTCTTTCTCACCACAGTAAAGCTACCTGTCTAAACAAGCATGCACAGCCTCTGTTCCTCCCCTAATGATTCCTTGTCTCTGAAATGGCAATACTATTCCATAAGTTGCTCATATTGATCATTTGGAAGCCATCCTTGGCTCTTCTTTTTCTCCATCACATTCTGTCAACAAATTCATTCTGACTGATGCCTTCTCAATACCTTGCCTATATCACTCGTCCCTGACATTTTACTCTAAGCTGTTTCAAAAGCCTAGTCACTAGTCTCCTTGAATCTATCTTTGTCATTAGCATGTGTACCCTATAAGATCAGAATAGTTCATTCAAGAACATCACCTAGGATAACAAGCTGGTACAGCAGGTAAAATAACCTGGTGCCAAGACAGACAGCCCAAGTTCAGACCCTGAGTACCATATTGAAGAGAGTCAAAACAGACTCCCTTAAGTAGTTCACTGACCTTCATAAACATAGCATGCCTCTTGTGTGACCACACAAAACGTAAATAAATATAATGAAAATTAATTTTAAGTGCTGAAAGGATGGCTGAGTAATTAATTGAATGCACACTCTTCTTGTAGAGAGTCCATGCTATGATCCAAATCCCCACATCAGCTGCTTCAAAGATGTCATTCCTCCAAGTTCATAGTATCTGATAATCTCTTCTTGCCTCCCAGGAACATGGAGCACACACACACCACAAACACCATGCTTCAACTACTACCTGCTACACAGCTGGAACTATCTTACTTCTATGTAAACCTGTCAAATAAGTGTGTGTGTGTGTGTGTGTGTGTGTGTGTGTGTGTGTGTGTGTGTGTGTGTGTGAGAGAGAGAGAGAGAGAGAGAGAGAGAGAGAGCCACCATATGATTCCCTGCTATAGATCTTTGCAACCCCCAGACACTTCCTACTTCCTCATGAGTGATGGCTAGTTTTTTACACCATGAATGAATGGAATTTAACAAGATTGGTTGACTTCATGTGCAAATAAAATTACTAAGTTTCTTCTTTAAATGAGTGGGTTCTGAGTGGAATGGCACATGTTTATAATGCAACTCTTACAATACTAAGGCAGAGGTGTTTCTATATTTCAGTCCATCCTGGGCCAGAATAAGACCTATCTCAAAAATAAAAGAGAAATTCAAAATATCATGGAGATGCAGGTTAGGAATTGGACCAATTGAAGTAAAGAGGTGAAAGTTGGAGCTGGAGAAATACTCAGCTGCTGAGAGCTCAGGTTTTGAAGTCAGGTAAGTGCCCCAGATCTTCAGCTTGATTGCAAACACTGACTTGGCAGCTCACAAGTGTCTGTACTTCTCTTTCAAGAAAATCAGGCATTCTCTTACACATACATGCAGGGAAACACCAATATACATAAAATAATAAAACCAGCTATTCAAAAATGCAGAAGTTACCTTATTAAATTTCTTGGATTTAATAATTTTAAGTGCTTCTGTAATACTCTGCATTAGCTTAATAAACGATGTGATTTTTATTGGATATTTTACGTATTTAAATTTCAAACGTTATCCACTTTCCCAGTTTCCCCTCCAGAACTCCCTGTATCTCATCCCTCTCTCCATCTGTCTATGAAGGTGCTCCTCCCCCCACCTACTCACTCCTACTTCACCACCCTGTCAAGCCCCTACACTGGGGAAGCAAGTTCCTCAATCATATACCAAGCTCTTATAGACACAACAGGACCTTGTTCAATTACAACATTATCAGATAATATTTGTTTTTGTAAGTCAGCATAATTCCTTTCACTAATCAGCTGGTCTTAAGTACCATATACTCACTCTGCTATATCACATTGTTCTATTTTTGTGGATTTGGTCACAAATGGTTTCCATTGTAATTGTTGACCAGCTTCTAGCACCATTGACAGCAGTCCACCGATCCTTTCTAAACTTGTAGACCAGCTTAATGCTGAGTAACCCAGCTACTTAACATTTATGAAAAAATGGTGAGTGCAATCCAAACAATATGTTAGCCTCTTTTAAGTCCTTTATATGTAGCATTTCTATTGGACTTCATATCAACTCACTATAACCATGATAACCATCATTAGCAGGTATATGCTACACAAAAACTGGGAAGGCTAGAGTTGCTTGTATATCATCAAGCAAATCCTCTGGCTGTACACTTGGATGAACACTATCCTATTGTCCATGTAACACCTTCTGCTTTCCCTGGCCCCTTGTCTCACTGAGGTGCTCTGGGCACCTGGCAATGGAAGTGCATGAAATGGGGTAGGGCAGTCATTTTCCTTGCAGCCTAATTTGATACCTTCTTTCACAGTGCAGTAAATTCTTAGTCTCAGAAAACAAGCCTGAACATTGTTGTTCTCCTCCCACATGCTCTTTTTATTTTTGAAGCACTTGTTCAAGAATAGTATATGCTCTTTCTAGACAGCTTCCAGAAAACAACCATGTGTCTGGACTCATAAAAATATATTCTTACCTGTCTGCTTCAGCAAAACATACTTTCATAAGACAGTTATCAGAATACAATTACATGACACATCAGAGTTTTCACAGAAACCAGAAATTTCGACTTTACTGATCTTTCATGAATTTCAACTCACAGTAGCAGACAAAAGAACACTTCTTGATTAGCTCTGCCTGTCAGGTGATAACAAGTTTCAGAAAGCCATGTAGCGATCAATATGTACCCCCACTGATAGAGTGCTTGATGAGTATGCTTCGAGTCTGAGGTAGGAACCCAGGACTGTATAGCCTAGGCAAGGGATGCATACATATGGTCCAAGCACTTGAAAGGCAAAGGGAGAAAGATTAGAAATTCAGGTTTATTCTTATCTCCTTATCAAACTAAGAAAAAATATAACAAAAGGGGAGATACAAGTATGATTATCTATCTCTTTATCTCTCTATCTCTCATCTATCTATCTATCTATCTATCTATCTATCTATCTATCATCTATCATCTATCTGTGGACTCATCACTCAGAAGATTGAAGCAGAAGGATTGGCAGGACCAAGATGAACTACATAAAGTGGCTAAGGCACACACAAGCAAAGGGTAAAGATGAAAAACAAAATTACCTTCTGTCTCAGTTAGGGTTTTCATTGCTGTATATGCACTCTATGACCAAGAACTCTTCTTATGAAGAAAACATTTACAGGTTCAGAGAATTAGTCCATTATCATCAGGGTGAGAGCACTGAAGCATCAAGGCAGGCATGGTCCAGGAGGAGGTGAGAGTTATATATTTTCATTTAGAGGATGCTTGGAAAATACTGGCTTTCAGGTAACTAGGATGAAGGTCTTAAAGCCCACACCCTCAGTGATACACCTACTCCAACAGGGCCACATCTACTCCAACAGGGCCAAGTCTTTTAGTAGTGCCACTCCTGGGCTGAGCACATACATACCATTACAGCTTCTTTTCTAATATTGACAGAGTAACCAGTGCTGCTTTATAAACACCTAGAGTTTAAAGATCCTTCACTCCAAATGACTAGCCTCATGGAGGAAAAATGCTATTATATCAGTCACCTTTTTACCCAATAATGAGCTCCCCATCACCAGGGCTCTTATTTCCTGGGACAGAATTCTGCCTGATTTTCTGAATGCCATATATGCACCTCAGAGCCAGGTAAGAATCTCACCTATATCAGCCAACTTCCCTATAAACCCATGCAATAGTCACTAACTTTACCTCATTGGGTTCCGTATTCCCACCCCAAAATTTAGGAGAAAATGTCTAGTTTCCTGGAGGCCATGCGAATCTAGGGACCCAAGAAGAATCATTGGCACTAAAACCCACAGAAATCACAAAGGGAACAAAACCATTAATGGAGAAATCTAAAAAGTGAAGTCTTGCTGTTCACTGGAGTCCCTGGGCCCTGAGGCTAGAAGACTAGAAAGAAAACAGTAACGGGGGAGGGGGGCATCCAAAAAAAACCAGCATTCCAGCAGGTCTCAAACTTGAAGAGATCCACCCTGCTTCTGCTTCCTATGGACTGCAGAGTAGTGTGATGTTTACACTCCTAAACTACTTTCTACAAACTTTAGCTAACACAGTGTGCACAGAACAATTTTTTTACAAATGTATAATAGACATTCTTCTACCTATCTCTTCACAAGTTTGTACTTCAGTTCAAAGTATTAAAATGACTCTTAAAATCCCTAGCATACATGTCTACCTTCTCTTTGCATGCTCCATCTGCTCTTTCTACACTTATCTGAGCACTTATATCAAGCTCAGGGTCTTTGCTGTTCCTTTGATCACATGTCCATATGGCATCTTCTGTCATACATATCAGCTCTGATCAGGTGTAACTCTCTGGATGAATCCTGTCTTAAACTTGCTCTCTATAAGCTCAAGCTCACACCTCAGGCTCTGCCGGGATCCATAACCTCAGCCATGGTCTTGTCGAAAATTTATAGCTTACATAAACAATCCTGAGAGAACATTCGTGGTCATAACAGAAAGTATGTTTGTGGGTAAAGACGACACTGTGACCATGGGTTCCAGGAGCTGAAGATTACCACCTGACCTTTCAGAGAGCCCCCAGACTCTTCCTCCCTCCCTTGAATCCTCCTCTTTTCTTTCTTATATTGCCACTCCTGAATAAAGTTTTTCAGAGCTTGATCAGGAAATTTTCTTGCTTTCATTCTTCATGTTTCTTGTCCATCCACCCCCACACACACACCCTCTCTCTCTCTCTCCTGCCCTAGGTCCCCGCTGATTATCCCTATAGGTCAAGGGAGACTGGTGTTCAGAGTGGAGCCTCTGGGTCTGAGATTTGAAAGAGATCACTCTTATCACTGAACCGCTGCTTTGTCAGGAATTAAGTGAAGGTTTGCATTGGGTAGCCACTTCATCAAAGTGTGAGTGAAGACCTACAGAGGGATTGCCATCATGTTAGTCACACTGTGAGATTGATCCGAGAAAGGTAATAAGAGTGGATAGACTATAGGACAAGCATTAAGTAAACATGAATTGTTTATAAGGGGTCTCAAGGAATTCCTCAAGAAATGAGGAACATTGGTTAAGAAGGCTCTATGCCCCAGTACAGAGGAATGCCAGGGCCAGCAAGCAGGAGTGGGTAGTTTGGGGAGCTGGGTGGGGGGAGGGTATAGGGGACTTTCAGATAGGAAACTAGAAGAGGGGATAACATCTGAAATGTAAATGAAGAAAATATCTAATGAAAATTATATGTGGAAAAAAAGGAAGAAAGATCTTATAAAAAAGGAATCAAGTGTGGCTGGGAAGATGTCTCAGTCATTGAAGTGTTTAATACAAGTATACAGAACTGAGCCTGGATTGCATGCTCCTCATTTTATTTAAAATAATTAAAGAAAAAATTCCAGGTACAGCACTAATCAGGAATACAGCATGGGGGAGGAAGAGAAAGGAGTTTCTTTGTGACTGCCAATCAGTCAATGTAGCTGAAGAGTGAGCTCTAGGTTCATTGAGAGACTTTTCTTTTTTTTTTTCATTTTTTATTAGGTATTTAGCTCATTTACATTTCCAATGCTATACCAAAAGTCCCCCATATCCACCCACCCCCACTCCCCTGCCCACCCACTCCCCCTTTTTGGCCCTGGTGTTCCCCTGTACTGGGGCATATAAAGTTTGCAAGTCCAATGGGCCTCTCTTTCCAGTGATGGCCGACTAGGCCATCTTTTGATATATATGCAGCTAGAGTCAAGAGCTCCGGGGTACTGGTTAGTTCATAATGTTGTTCCACCTATAGGGTTGCAGATCCCTTTTGCTCCTTGGCTACTTTCTCTAGCTCCTCCATTGGGAGCCCTATGATCCATCCATTAGCTGACTGTGAGCATCCACTTCTGTGTTTGCTAGGCCCCAGCATAGTCTCACAAGAGACAGCTACATCTGGGTCCTTTCAATAAAATCTTGCTAGTGTATGCAATGGTGTCAGCGTTTGGATGCTGATTATGGGGTGGATCCCTGGATATGGCAGTCTCTACATGGTCCATCCTTTCATCTCAGCTCCAAACTTTGTCTCTGTAACTCCTTCCATGGGTGTTTTGTTCCCAAATCTAAGGAGGGGCATAGTGTCCACTCTTCAGTCTCCATTCTTCTTGAATTTCATGTGTTTAGCAAATTATATCTTATATCTTGTGTATCCTAGGTTTGGGGCTAATATCCACTTATCAGTGAGTACATATTGTGTGAGTTTCTTTGTGAATGTGTTACCTCACTCAGGATGATGCCCTCCAGGTCCATCCATTTGGCTAGGAATTTCATAAATTCATTCTTTTTAATAGCTGAGTAGTACTCCATTGTGTAGATGTACCACATTTTCTGTATCCATTCCTCTGTTGAGGGGCATCTAGGTTCTTTCCAGCTTCTGGCTATTATAAATATGGCTGCTATGAACATAGTGGAGCATGTGTCCTTCTTACCAGTTGGGGCATCTTCTGGATATATGCCCAGGAGAGGTATTGCTGGATCCTCCGGTAGTACTATGTCCAATTTTCTGAGGAACCGCCAGACTGATTTCCAGAGTGGTTGTACAAGCCTGCACTCCCACCAACAATAGAGGAGTGTTCCTCTTTCTCCACATCCACGCCAGCATCTGCTGTCACCTGAATTTTTGATCCTAGCCATTCTGACTGGTGTGAGGTGGAATCTCAGGGTTGTTTTGATTTGCATTTCCCTAATGATTAAGGATGTTGAACATTTTTTCAGGTGCTTCTCTGCCATTCGGTATTCCTCAGGTGAGAATTCTTTGTTCAGTTCTGAGCCCCATTTTTTAACGGGGTTATTTGATTTTCTGAAGTCCACCTTCTTGAGTTCTTTATATATGTTGGATATTAGTCCCCTATCTGATTTAGGATAGGTAAAGATCCTTTCCCAATCTGTTGGTGGTCTTTTTGTCTTATTGATGGTGTCTTTTGCCTTGCAGAAACTTTGGAGTTTCATTAGGTCCCATTTGTCAATTCTCGATCTTACAGCACAAGCCATTGCTGTTCTGTTCAGGAATTTTTCCCCTGTGCCCATATCTTCAAGGCTTTTCCCCACTTTCTCCTCTATAAGTTTCAGTGTCTCTGGTTTTATGTGAAGTTCCTTGATCCACTTAGATTTGACCTTAGTACAAGGAGATAAGTATGGATCGATTGGCATTCTTCTACACGATAACAACCAGTTGTGCTTATCATCATCACTATCATCATCATCATGTCCTCCAGAAGGTACCTACTAAACAAATAAATATAGGTTAAAAAATTAGAATAGCCAGGAGCTGGTGGCACAGGACTTTAATCCAACACTCCTGAGGCTAACTATGACCTATTATTTTCTGCCATATTCCAAGACTGCTAGCACCCCACACAGAAAGGCAGTCTGAAATAAAACCATAAAACAAACAAACAGCCCCACTGCAAACAAGTTATTTATCTATGTATTTATTATTTATTCATTTATTAAGAGGGCTGGAGAGATAGCTCACTGGTCAAAGAGTACTCATACAGAGGTGGCTAACAATTCCTGTAACTCGAGCTTGAGATGATGTGATGACCCTCCTCGAATCTCTGGGGACACTGAAACACATGCATTCATGACCACTCCAACACATACACACATATACACAAATAACTAACAAAAAAAATTAAAAAAAAAAAGAATCAGGGGCAGGTGGACTATGCCACCAGACAAAACTGGCAATATTGAAACAGGTTTAAAACCCTGGTAGATTTCATAATCGAGGAAAATAGGTGTAACCCAGGTCGTAGCTAAGCTGTACCTGTCCTGGGACATATGACAGTGACATTTCATTAGGAGGACCATAACTACCAGTCATAGGACAACACCTGAAGTCCTTCCCTTTGAAAATAAATCATCCCTAATATATCAGACTGAGCCAATGGGAAGCATCTACTCCTGGATTCCATTCCACTCCAAAACATTATGTATAGGGTCTGTCTTCACAAGGAATAAAATGCACAAGCTATTTCACCAAGAATCATCTAAGGGTGCCTGTCTTATTGAGCTGAAACACTCCAGGGAAGAGTTTTCTCTCCTAAACCATTCATCCCTGGAACTGCCCAGCAGGCTGGCTGCAGCTTCTTGCTGCTCTGGCTACAGGATGTTGTTATGGTTGACTCTTTATTTGATCACAGGCACCTCCCATCATTCTCCTTGTGGCTCTGGCTAAGGATTATAACCACTCTCCACCATTACTTCTGGGGCTTCAAAGGAAGCAGAGATCTGGAGGGACACCTAAATTGCCTCAGCTTCCCCTCACAGAACTGTAACACATTTGCCATTAGCCAGAGGCCCACAGAATTTCTTGTCCCAGCCAGATTTGAGATTCTCCAATTGCTTCCTGTCTCTACTAAGCAGCTGGTTGGCTGTGCTCTGTCATCTCAGTGGAGAGGCAGAAATGCAAACTGACAAAATTCTAATTTTCTTAAAAGAAAAGCTAGAGAGTAATTGAAGAAGACACTCAGCATTGTCCTCTGACCTCCAAACTCATACTCACACATGAACATAGACATACAGCAAAGCACACACACCAACACACACACACACACACACACACACACACACACACACACACACACACACACACACACACACATTGAGACAGGCAGAAGCACAAATAAATTAAGTTCCACAAAGCTTATAGGATATCTTTAGATACTTTATTTTCATTCATATACAAGGATCTCAAATTGATTACAGTCAATTTATTTGAATAAAAGTAACATTAATTCCTTGAACATGTTAATATGAAACATGACAAGGAAACTTGAGTGCTTCAGAGACTGTATAAAAATTGCAGCCCTGTCTCAACCCAGGGTCCTTAGCAAGAATCTTATATACATGGGAGGTGACATGTAAGACTCTTTTCTCCACATCCTAAAAAACAAGCAGTGACATAACAAAGGATGAGACTGCTGGTAATAGGATCTTCCCTAGGAGTCTTGCTGATGTATATTGTATGGATGTTTGAGGGAGAATGTCCCCCTTAAATCTGTGTATTTAAAAATGTGGTTCCCCCATTGTGGTGCTGTTTGGGGATGTTATACTCAGGTGCAGCCTTACTGGAAGAAAGATATTATTGTTGTGGAATTTAAGGTTTCACAGCCTTGCCTAACTTCCAGCTTGATCTTCCTGTTCCATGCTTACACTTGAAACTGTGCTAAGGCATCTTCCTTCTTCTTCTGATGTTCCTTTCTGCCATTATGGACTTTTATGCCTGTGAAACAATGAGTCCATATAAATACTACATAGGTTGCTTGTCATTAAAGTGTTTTTATCACAGCAACAGAAAAGTCATTCATATAAGCTAAGACCCTCATATGTCCATTAGAGTTCATGAGCATGACAAATGTTCATAAGCCTGCAAGCCCAATACTCCTGAGTCTGGAACAGGAGGATCAAGTTCCAGGCAAGCCTGAGCTATAGAGCAAAATCCTACATACAACTCAAAACAATATACAACAAGTTGATGGTGAGATGGTTTGTAAGCAAGAACATTCTCACAGCATTGCCTATCAAACCCCTCAGGAAATCTCTCAGGGAACAAGCTGGCATCTTACCTCCATGATGTCTTTGTCAATGTCTAGAGAAAGGACATAAACTCCAGGTTTTTCCATTTGAAGCTTCATTCCCATGTCATCCATACTTAATGTTATGTCCAATTAACAAAAGGATTGATAGAAATTTATAAGTCAAAACATTATTTTTTAAGGTTTATTTAATATTTTATATATATATATATATATATATATATATATATATATATATGCATGTAGCTGGTCTTTGTGGGTTCTTTCTGCATCCACCCTTTTTATACCCTTTCAGCCCCCTAACATCAGATATGAGAGAAAAAAAAGTAGAGGGAAAAGAGGATAGCATTATTGTTAGACTAACTTCCTGTTGATTTAGGGATGTTTAGTTCCTTACAGACATTTTGATCTTCACCATCAAAATATCTAATTTCATATTCTTTCATTTTTGCACAGAAACTTGACAATAGCTACCAACAGCTACTAATAGAGGCCATCACCCCACACCACTTCTGAATGCCTTGTGTTTTTTTTTTTCATTTTCCATTCATTTATTTATTCACTTTTTGTAACTTGTTAACTGTCCCCAAAACATTACAAAAAATTCTAAACCCATTTTCCTCTCTGCTTCTACTCTGAGAAGGAGAAGCTACCACCCTCCCATCATCACCCCACTGAGGCACACGAAGTCTCTGCAAGGCTTAATTTTTGTATTACCTGAAAAATATCCCCAGAATCCAGTAATGTACAAAATACCAGAAAGTCCCTGCAGAGGAGAATAAGACAACCCTGATAGAACAAGAAGTAAATCACAGTCAGTTGCTATGGACAATCTGAAGCAACAACATATCCCCTACCTGGTATAGAAATGAAAATATATTCCCAGAACATTTCTGTGTTTTTCAAACAAAAAAACTTTCTCACTATATATGGATATTTATCCTTCATATACGTCTGTGCACTGTTGTATACAGTAACCACAGATGCCACAAGAGGAACTCAGGTTTCCTGGAACTGGAGGTACAAGCAGATATAAGCTGCTGTAGATTACTGGGAACTGAACCAAGGTCCTCACTTTACTTAATGACTAAACCATCTGGCTAGCCACACCAACAGCAATTCACGAAATTCATCATAGAAATTATAATAGGAGGCATTAATTTGTATTTACACACTGAATAAAATATTAAAAGACCTTGATTCCTATAATGACATCACTCTTTCTATAAGAACATAAATATTGTAGGCACAATAAAATATCCAGAGTTAATAACATACAGTGGCCTGGAGCAGAGGGTCTGAGGCAGCATTTGTTGGTATCCCAGATGGGACAGCATGTACAATGAATGCACATTACCACTGTTTGGTGTTCAGAACCAAGGCTCCAGTAGGGTGGAAGGTGCACACACTACCAGGAGAACTCAATTCACTCCACTCTTGATTTTGAATTAATGTTTTTTTATTGTACATTCAGAATACAGTTGCAATTGTTTCCTTAATCCCTACATTCAGTCTGATAACCTGTCATGGGATTTCAACTGATAATACAGGAGTCAAACACCCCCATCTAAGCTTCTTTGGGCACTGCATGTACATGATGGACAAATATACGTATAAGCTATGTCAAGAGAGTTCCTGGTGGGGACAGAGTGACATGATTCTTTCTCCTGGAACAGGACCTCGTTGTGAGCCTCCACTAGAGTCTAGGGCTGCTGTGGTTATGAGGCTTGTTTGTGTAATAATGTAAATATTTTCTTTACCCATTACCAGTGGAGGAGTCTTTCTTTTTGAGGACACCCACCCCGTTAACATTAAAGACTTCATGATAATTAAAAAGAGCACAAGTCCAGGAGTTGAGGATGTGGCTATGTCTCAGCAAAATGGTAAATATTGGAACCTTCAGGATAGCCCTTAAGGCTATGGGAAAGTACTCTAAGTGCATGAGTTTTTTTTTTTTTTTTTTTTTTTTTTTTTTTTTTTTTTGAGACAGGGTTTCTCTGAGCAGCCCTGGCTGTCCTGGAACTCACTCTATAGACAAGGCTGGCCTCAAACTCAGAAATCTGCCTAACTCTGCCTCCCAAGTGCTGGCATTAAAGTCATGCACCACCACTGCCCAGCTATGCAAGAGTTTTAAAATATATACTATCTCAACTGTGCAAAAAATAAGGATGCAATATGAATTGTGTGAGGGGCTTCAGGAATCTAAAGGATAGAAGCAAGCTACACTAAGATCTAGTTTGTCAAAAAGATTCAAAGACAGGCAGAAACAAATGCAGGCCAATTCTTGAGTTCAAGGTCATCCTGGGACATAGGGAGTCCAGGTCCAGGTGTGGTAGAAACAATAATTTCCAGACAGGGTCCCACTTTAGTAGCTTTTTGTCTGTGTTAAACTGCCACAGACCCTCTTGATTCCTTGTCTGCATAGGACGGGTCTCTGGTTGCAGATGGGCAAGGAGTCAGCGAATGACAGACAGACACAACAAAAGAAGTTGTGTAGAATCTGAAAGTATTGTTACAAAGTGAACATGAGTCTTATATAATACAGAAAATGAAGGGGGTAGGATGTCACAGCAGGAAAAGTACATTGAAGTTAATTGACACAACATAAAGGAATGAATTCAAAAGGACTTGCAGGAACCATGTAATATTTACAGTAAAGATAAAACAGCTCTGCTTAGGGTCAGCCAATGACAGGTAAGGATTTCATACCCTACTCACAATTTGTGCTACTCCTTTGAGCCCTGTGAAAGTTAGCACCAGAGGGTTCTGCTCTAGCAGACCTTCTCAAGAATAATGTAATACGACAACCCCCCTATTTCCTAGGTCCTGATAAAGTCTTGTATGAGTTTAACTTGGCTGTTCTTTTAAGTATCTGTGGAGAATCTCCATTTGTCAGAAGAATTCACCAACTTGCTTCTAATATGAAATACAGCCTGTTATACCTGGCTGTAGTGAAGATTCCTGTCTAAGTGTGATTTCCTAACTCTTACATGGTAAACCCACCTATTAGCTAGGCCATTGTGAATTCTCTTGTGTGAGTGAGACTGGTTAGTGTCCCAAGTAATCACTCTGCAGACCAGTCCTGAGCTATTCTGACACCATTCTTTGTAATGCCTAATTAGTTTCACACACTCTACTAGAAAAAAATTTGAATGTTACTGAATAGGTAACCTTCTCACTGAATTCCAAATTTGTTGGCTTCAAGGATTTTCTAGGATGTTGGAACAATGGCCAAGGCTTAGCTATGTGAGAATTCAATCTTAAAAGGCACTTATAATAAAATAATGCTAAAAGAGAACACGTGGATCCATACACCAGACTAACTCGGGGATAGGATATGAGTATACAGGTTATGAGAACGCCTGGTTCCAGGAGGTTAAGTTTCTGTGAAACTCTTTGCCTCATGAGTGCTTTCAGGCCTCTCGGCCTGCCAAGCAGACTACACTGGAGTGTGCCTAGCACTAAAAAAAGGCAGAAAGATCTCTGAATTTTTTGCAAAGTTAAGAAAAAAAATATGTGCTTGCTGTTTCCTAAGAATCAAGGGGCTGTGGCCATAGGATGCTGTTCCCTAAGATAACCAAAAGGAAACCAAGATAAATGTCTGGATTGATATGCAAAATAAGAGAATAGGCCAGTGTTCTGCAGAAGATGAGCTATCTAGAGAATTATTTTCAGAAAAGAAAGAGAAAACTGCTTGGAGAACTAACACACACACACACAATCAAGTGGGACATGGACAGAGAGCTTTTTTTAGAATAGGAAGCAAACAGAATATAGACAGAGAAATCTCTAGAGATAAAACAGAACATGGGGAGAGGCAGACTGGAAAGCTGGATCAAGCAGAACCCAGGTCACCAGCTTGGATCAAAAATTTGACTTTGAGTCATTCTTCTTGCTACTCCCAGGCACCCCCTTTTTCTGCCCTCCTGTCCATGCTGAGGCTAATCCTTGGCTCACAGAAGCTAAATGCACATACAGATATAATAAGAAACAAATAAATCTCCAAAGAACAAAATAAAAATAAAATCATAAGAAAGAAAATGGGAAAGGATGAAGGACATGCCTACAAGAAGAAAGGAATTGGCCAACAGCAGTATTGCTCTTAACTGAAAGGCAAGATAAAACAGTATAGTTCTGATTCATATCAAGACAGACTTCAAAGACAAAGAGAAATAATAATACTTGTTCACTATTGGTTGAAATAGAACAAAGTTCCCTGTGAAAAAGTAGTGCATTGACACAAACGAATGTAGTTATCAAATTCCCAAGCAATTCCATTCCTACATTTATTCCAAAGTATACACAGCCAGAGAAAACTTTACAAAAAAGTTTCCAGTAACATTGTTAGTAATGGGATGTGAGTGCCTGACTTGCCAGCAAGAAAGATGCCACAATAGGATCCTTCTGCAGACATTTATTGGGAGAGCTTGATTGCAGAGGCGAAAAGACCCCGAACCCCACTACTGGAGCTGCTTATATAGGCCTAGGAGGGGAGTGTCCACACCCGATTGGTTATACTTTCAGTACCTCATTTGCATGCCTTAGGCCAGGCTTTCAGCGCCTCATTTGCATGCCTCAGGCCAGGGTTTCAGTGCCTCATTTGCATGCCTTGGGCCAGGCAGTGACTTGGCAAAAAACTCTACTGCACATGTGCACATTGGTTGTTTACCCAAACTTATGGGTGGTTGCCAGCAGTAGCTAGCACCATCCTGTAATGGCGTATGTGGCTTCCCACATCTCCCCCTTTTAATTTTAATAAAGTGATGCTGGACTAGGCCTGTGCAATTATGGCCATCCATCGTGGCTCTTGTTTTAGGTCGTTCCTCTATTGTCACAGCCGTACCCAACATAGGGTAGCCCTATCTTTTCCGAGCCCCGTGTCTTAGGTTGGTCTGTGCACGAGGAAAGTTGCCTGTCTTTGGATACTGTGGCGCTGTGTGAGAGCAACTGCTAAATAACCTAGGGTAAACTCTACAAAAGAGGCCAGACAAGTTTAAGGGAATGAATTAGTGGGGAAATCATGATCACCCTACCGCGTGCAATGAGGAAATCTCAGTGATGTGCAAGGGCTGATCAATGATCATTGAGTCTCTCTCATCCAGTGCAATGGATCCATAGATCCGTGGGGTGCAACAGCAGAGGACTCAGATGGCAACTAATTCTTGAGCATAGATAACCAAACCTCAGGGGAGGCGCCATTTTCAATGGCTAAAAGTGCTTGAGTTATAATCACCTTGTCACGTTTTTGTTGGGTTCTGAATTTGCAAACCAACCAAAGCATGAACACCAGTCCACAGCATATGGTAGCACTAAACAAAATCACTCCCACCCATTCCTTAACGTAAGAAAATGCAAAGGTAAGCCAAGAGGTAAAGTCTCCAAGGGTCACTGGTTCCACTCTGGTTCCATTAAGGTTCAGGATCTGTATCTGCAGCTTTGTCTGCAAACTCTCCAGCTCCTGCGACCAGTTCCCCTTCAGATGATTCGATAAATCTGTACTTTTAATAAAAGAATTATTAATATACCTAATGGGAGTAATGCACACATGCGGGGTTGATGCCACACAACTCATTTGTATTACATCCATCATCTGTTCCATGTTATGTTGTAAAATATCCACTCTTTGATTCACTAACATTAACCCTGAGGCAATATGAGAATCCATCCTTTGCAGGATAAGCAATGCCTCAGACGTTTTTTCTGCTCTCTGACTTATGGTGTCAGCAGTATTAACTTGATTGGCCATAGCAATTCCTGCGGTAACTGCTGATGCCACGGACACCACAATGGCAGTAACAATGGCAATTGTGATTCCAAAATCTCTCTTTGCCAAACAAGACTCATGAGTGGGAACTTCTCTGGATCTGCCTCAACAGGCACAGGGACAAAGGTTGGTAGATGTACCACTAAGGCTAAGAAAGTGGTTCCATTCCAGCATTGCATCAAAAAACAAGTGACATTTGTACAATCTAACCATTCTGTATTGTTTTGAAATTCAGCCAATATAAAGAAAGACGGAGGATTGACACAAACTTCTACTGGAGGAGTAGTCATATTTCTGATAACTCTATTAGATGTCACATTATCTAAATGAGGATAGTTGTTGGGAAGTGTGGCAGAAACATTCAATATCTCATAAAAGGTTCCAGTCAGCAATGCAAATCTGACAAACTGGTACTAGCACCTGCCTCATTACTTAAAATCCATTGGTAATATGGCCAAATATTTTCTTTCCCTGTAGCATCCCCTTTATCATTTATTGCAGCAAAATCCAATGGAGGTGACAAAACAAAACCCTTTGCTATTTCTTTCTGAGGAAAAAATTTTGATTGGCAAGGTGAAAAAACTATAGGAAATGCAAGGTCCAGATGGCACCAAGGCATGCTGCGTATAGCAGTAGTATTGCCAACAGACCATCGTGATCTCTTGGGAATAGTCACATTTCCCTTTATCATAATAGTGGTGATGTTTATAGGTGAAGTTACATTATTTCCAACCTCACTTGAGCCTGATTTTGCCCCTTGAACAACTTGCGTTAAAGCATTAAGTAACACTCCAGAGCTTACTTTATTCTGGCTAATGGGATTTGCCCAATTAGAGATAATCTTTTTCTTTAAAAACATACAGGGAGTAAAAGGTTTATCCACATTATGCACAAAGCATAGTGTATAATTTAAATGAAAACTCGTACTATTATACACCCATGGCTCTTGAGGAGTTTGTCGTGCACAAGGCGCATCCAAAAAACCATTCAGGTGCAAAAAACAAAGGCAAGGTAGAGGAATTGGAATGTACCGGTAAGGGTACTGGCCATGACCTCACTATGGCCCACAAAGGTATACTTATCCCTGTCTCAATCTTCAGGAGTAAGAATAATAGGACCATCTTGGGATTCATCTTGATCTTTCACGGTTCTTGTCAGTCATGTCCGAACCCAAAATGGATTATCTTCACCCTGTGAAAAAACACAAATAGCTCCCCTGGATCTGATTAATATGGGATCCGGGCCATACCATTTATTATCAAGGGCATTTTTCCACTTGACCATTTCATTGGGCGGTTGAGGCCATTGTCCATGCCTTTCGGCTGTTGATCTTCCAGCATCATCCAATTTAAAAAAAATTAAGAGTAAATATTGTAAGGGATAGAGCCATCTTTGGCGTCATAGCCTCTATTCCCCCAAACATCTAGGGGTCGAAATCCGCGAGGATTAACACCCATGGAAGGTGCATTAATAAATTCTACACATTTACCACACTGTAGGACAATATCTCAAGCTTCTGTTCGTGTGAGCTTAAACTTCTGTCACAATGTAGAAGGAGGGACATGATAAAGTTGATGAAAATTCTTAGCACCTTCTATAGAACTTTGTGATAGCAAAACCATATTTCTGGTGGCTGAATCAGCAATTGCATTTCCCTTAACCATAGGTCCAGGTAATGATGTATGTGCTCTAATATGTTGAATATAAAAGGGGTGCCCATGCATCAAAATACAATCTTGTATTTTCACCAAAATTTCAGATACTGGACTAGAGTGCTTAAAATTTCTGGCAGTCTCTAATGATAATACAGCATTAACCACATAAACAGAATCAGAGATAATATTTATGGGCATAGAGAACCTTTTAAAAACTTCTAAAACCACCAAACATTCCACCAACTGAGGGGCTCCGGGCGTAAATTGCAACCTTACAGCCTTTTCATTAATCACATAACTTCCAATTCCTGTTTTGGATCCATCTGTATAAATACCAATGGCTCCCTTTATACGGGTATTAGCTGTTACCTTTGGAAATATTACTGGATGCAATAACATACAATGTAATAAAGGATGTTTAGGATAATGATTATCAATTAAACCAGAATAACTGCATCTAAGAATTACCCATTCATCTATAGGAGCACACAATATTTGCATTTGTGCGGCAGTATATGGAATAATTCTGCTATCAGGCATTTTTCCAAAGTGAGTAATTGAACTTTTTATACCTTTATGGGCCATATTTGCCAACATGGTGGGATAATGTTCTATAGCCTTATTAGGGGATACATGTGGATGTATCCATACTAAAGGGCCATCTTGCCATAACACAGCACTTGGCAAACTTATGGTTTGCAATATGCATAGGCACAAAGGTTCTTGCTCATTTATACGACTTAACTGTGCCTTTTGGATAGCTCTTTCTACCCTCCTAAGAATCTCAGAAGCTCCAGGTGTTAATTGTCTCAATGAAGTAAGATGTGATTCTCCTTCTAAAATTTGAAATAAAGGCTTTAATTCCAAAGTAGGGATCCTTAAATAAGGTCTAATCCAATTTATATCTCCTAATAATTTTTGAAAATCATTTAATGTCTTTAAATGATCTTTTCTTATACTAATTTTTTGTGGGGTAACACACTGTAAAGTAATAGTGGCTCCCAAAAAATGACTAAGATTAGACTGCTGTACCTTTTCTGGTGCAATAATCAAGCCATTATTTTTTAAAGTTTCATCAAGCAAGCCATAAGCTTGCTGTATAAAGTTTATTTTTCAAAAAAAATCAAAATAATTGACTCAAGTCAATTGTTTATGTGATATTGGCTCATAATATCACTGTTGAGTTTGATCCTGAAAAACAGGAAAAGCCTGACATATTTTACACAACCATCTAGGAGTGCAAAAACAGTGGCCATTGCCAATTGTTTTCTTATCTGTATAAGGCAGAGGTGGTGGGGGAGCACTGAGACCCCTCCCTATTGGACCATATCTTCCTGCCTCAGACTCTGCAGCAGCCTCCTCCAAATATTCCTCCTCCCCTGCTAATTCCGAGTCCTCTGAGCTAGATAATTATAACAACTTAAAGTCCTTGAGAGGAGGGTAAATTGACTTAATTTTTTGATCTTCATTCTTTATATTATCTTTTGTATCTTTATATTTTAGTTTCTTTTCCTGTTCTCTCTTTATATCTTTACTTATTTTTCTGCGTGCCCCTTCTTTTTCATTTCTCTCTGTTTTTGACATACTTTCCTGGTGTTCCTGCAAAAGTCGCTGCCCTTCCTTAACAGCTGGTTCACATTTCTTGTCCTGAATACAAGCCCTAATCAATTTCCATAATGGCCTTGTTCCTGCTTTCACTTTCTCTTCTGCTTCCTCTCTCGCTATATCTCTCCCTAACTTTTCCCAAGTAGGTAGTGTCAGCGACCCAGTGGGGGCAAACCAAGGAGCGAGTCTGTCTACTTCCTTTAAGAATCCTCTCACTGTACTTTCAGAAATCTTTAAACCTCATTCTTGAGGAAGGCTTGCACTGGCCCTACTAATAGCGTAGACTGGCCAGTACCCATGTTCATCCTGGACTAAAACGTTATCTACATGAAATTATTCCCAGCAGATACATTTGTGTCCAGGGTGATGAAAATTAGGGCAGTAACACAATATCATGGCAAGAAAGAAAGCAAGCAACACAATCCCAGTAACAATTACAGGATCTATTCCAAAAGAAAACATACCTCTTAGAGACTTATATTAATTTCTTTTTACTTACTGGTACCACCATTCCACAGCTGAAGAGTTCTGAATCCATGCAGTCGAATCCTTCTCAACAGTCTGTATTGCGGGAATTCTTCATTGACCGCTCCATCCCCGTTATGCAGTTCTGAATCCTCCCTGTAACAGGGGGTCTTCGCTCATGCCTGAAGATGTCTCATACCTGGTTTCGGCACCACTTGTGAGCGCCCGACTCGCCAGCGAGAAAGATGCCACAGCAGGATCCTTCTCCACATGTTTATTGGGAGAGCTTGATTGCAGAGGTGAAAAGACCCTGAGCCCCAGAACTGGCACTGCTTATATAGGACTAGGAGGGGTGTGTCCACACTCAATTGGTTATGCTTTCAGTACCTCATTTGCATGCCTTGGGCCAGGCTTTTGGCGCCTCATTTGCAAGCCTCAGGCCAGGCTTTCAGTGCCTCATTTGCATGCCTCAGGCCAAGCAGTGACTCGGCAAAAAACTCTACTGCACATGTGCACATTGGTTGTTTACCCAAACTTATGGGTGGTGGCCAGCGGTAGCCAGAATCCTGCAATGGCGTATGTGACTTCCCACAATGGGAAAAGGTGAAAACAAACCAAAGTCAGTTAATCAATATGTAAGCTGTGCTATATTAGTCCAATGGAATATTATTCACATATATACCATGCTGAAACATGCCTCAACCAGGATTAACTTGAAAGCATGTTCCAAAAAATAACCCTCCACAAAAGACATGCATTATGGGATACCTTTTTGCATGTTATTTACAGTGTAAGACATCCCACAAGCATAGAACTTATCCTGGATGTTAATAGTAGTGAGGAGGAGAAAGGAAAAAAAATTAACCCATAGGGAGGGTTTCCTAGGTGCTGACATGTTCTGAAACTACACGGGATATAAGATTCTCTCAGCTTGTGAACAGGCTCAACATCCTGAAATGGTACACTGAAAATGGCAAAACTGTTTTTGTACTAATTTCACTTCAACAGTAACAGATTACAGAATGCTTCTTGCTCAGCTCTGTCCAACAGGTACTAACAAGCTCCAGATTGCCATGTTGGGCTGGAGAAGTATCTCCCCTAATAGAAGACTTGTCTAGCATGAAATAAGCCCTCATAGGACCTCAGGATAGTGACCTACACAATGGGGATACACATATGGGTCTTAGCACTTGGAAGGCAAAACCAGAAGGATGAAAAGTCAAAGTTTTGCTTGGCTACTGGGTAAAATTAAAACACAAGGAAGAAATGAGAAAGCCTGGTGCAGTGATGCAGATCTGTAATTTCATCACTCAGAAGACTGAAGTAAGAGGATTACCTGGGCCAGGATGAGGTACATGAAGTGCCTGAGACACACACAGGCAAAGGTTCAAAATAAAAAACAAAACCCCCTGGAATTTGTATCCTGACAGAGTGACCTCTGATGCTTTACAAACAACTAGAGCTTAATGAGTGCAGGACAATTCTATTCACTTCATCTTTGATTTTGAATTAACATTTGACCATTTTGTGTTTAGAATTCTTTTCCCACATTTGGCTCATGCCCAAATTCAGTTCCACAACCCACATGGAATCCCAACCCACAATATAGGAGGGTGAATGCTTGTTCATGAGACCAGCCTCCAGAATTCAGAATAAAGAAAAAAATGTAAAACATGTATGCAAGTTCAATCTCCAGAAGATATAAAAATTTCTTACAACTTGCCAAACAAATATTAGCAAATTGTGTGTGTGTGTGTGTGTGTGTGTGTGTGTGTGTGTGTGTGTGTGTGGTGTGGTGTCTAGGAGAATAAAGGAATGTTTAAGTGTTTAATATTGTGTATTGCATCTTTCCTCCAGTGGTACATGCCCTTAACACATGAAAATTTGTGAATCAAGACAAGTATGGGCTACAAACTGATTTCCAGAACAACCAGGACAGTGACAAAGAGAAACCATATGTAACAACAAAGAAACAAGCAAAAACAAAACAAAACAAAACAAAACAAAACAAAAAAACCAACCAAAGAAAGCTTGTTATTTATTTTTTCTTGCCTCTGTGGGAAACTGTACATAAAAAATTCACACAAATACTCATAAATTTTAAATGTGGGCATGTTGCCTGCATGAATTTGTGTGCACTACCTGTGGTTCTGGTGCCTGAAAAGTCAAGGATAGTTTGCTGAATTCTCTGAAGATGAAGGGACAGTGGTTTTAAAATGAGTGTTAGACCTGGAGAATCACCCTGCATTCTCTATAAGAGAATCTAAAGCTTATAACCACTCTGTCATCTCTTCAGGCCAGTAAAAGACTAAAAGAATTCAATCTTACCAAGCCATAGCATTCTTTCTTCCCACATTCTGGAGGCAGAGACAGAGAGTGTGGGTGGTCTCTATAATTCAAGGCCATCTTGTTCTATATATTGAGTTCCAGTCCATTCTGGGCTAGATAGAGAGACAGTGTCTCAAAATAAATAAATATACTGGTTCACAGTTTAAAGTAAAGACTGCTCTTCTCAGTACCCATATGGTCACTCACAAATCTCCATAACTGGAATTCCAGGGTACCAAATACCCTACTTTGCCTTATGTTAGTACTGCATGCACATGGCTCATATATATATATATGTATGTACAGGCAAGGCACTCATACAGACAAAATTATTAACAAATAAATTCTAAAACATCAAAAATACTAAATAAGATCTTAAAGAATGAAATGGGAAAGATGAAAAGACATGCCTCCAAGAAAGTAGGAAATGGCTAAGAACACCATTGGTCTTTACTGAAACGAAAGGTTAAACAACATTGTTATGACTATAACCCAGACAAACATTGAGGACATGGAGAAATAGGAATACTTGTGTCCTATTGGCTGCCAAAACACCCTTGTATAAAAGTACATCAGTGCTGGAAATCATGTATGCAATTATAAGATAACCTAGTAAATCCACTCCTATATTTACACCCCAAAAAATGAAAATACACATCTAGATAAAAGCTTCCACAAATGTTTACAGTAGTGTTGATGATAATAACAAAATGTTTAAAAAACAAGACAAGTGTCCATTACTGGATAAATAGACTGTGATATATTCATACAATGGAACAATATAAACCCAAAAATAAAGGACTGTAGTGTAGAAACATGCTATAGCCTGTATGAAATTCAAAGTAATTCTGAAAAATAACACTTCACAAAAGAAATACGTTATGCAAAGCATTTTACTTGTTATGTACAGTATAAGACACCCCACAAACATAGAACAGGATAGAGATTATCAGGAGTGAGGAACGGGAATGACACAGTAACTTAAGTGAAGGGTTTCCTGGGTCCTGACTTGTTCTGAAAGTAGAGAGGAGTTGTTGTTGCCTCAGCTTGTGCACAGGCTCAACATCAGCCAATTGTGCACAGAAAACTGAACCTGATGTAACATGGATTTCACCTCAACAGTAATACACAGGAGAACTCTTCTTTCTTATCTTTGTGTATCAGTCATTAACAAACTTCAGAAGGAGATGTGGAAGTAGCCCTACTGATAAGAGTTTTTGTCCAGAATGTACCAGACCCTGAGTAGTACCCTAAGAGTATGTAAATTATACAAGGGTTGTACATACAGGGATCTAGAGCTTAGGAAGGCAGATGTAAGAGGATTAGACTCTCAAGGTTATTTCTGACTACTTAGCAAAATTTATATATTGAATTTTTTTCTTTACATTTCAAATGTTATCCCCTTTCCTGGTTTCTCCTGGGAATCACTCTGTCCCATTTCTCCCTCCACTCCTTCTATGAGGGTTTACCATGACCCACCCACTCACCTACTCCTGCCCTGGCATTCCCCTTCATGGAGGCATTGAGCATTTAAAGGACCAATCTCCCATTGATGCCCATCAAGGCCATGCCCTGCTATATATGCAGCTGGAGTTGTGAGTCCCTCCATATGTACTCTTTGGTTGGGAGTTTAGTACCTGGGAGCTCTGGGTGGTCTGGTTGGTTGATAGTGTTGTTCTCCCTATGGGGTTGCAAACCCCTTCAGCTCCTTCAGTTCTTTCTCTAAAGCTTCTATTGTGGACCCTGTGCTCAGTCCGATTGTTGAGTTTGAGCATCTGCCTCTGTATTTGTCAGGCTCTTGCAGAGCCCCTCAGAAGAAATCAATAACAAAAAATAGGGAGACATGTTCAGTGACAGATATCTGCAACACAATCACTGGGGACTGAAGCAGGAGGATTTCCAGGACCAGGATAAGGTACATGAAGTACCTGAAAAACACACAAGTAAATGTTAAAAATGCAAAACAAAATTCCCTGCTTGTCATGTTATGACTAAGTGAGCTGTGGTGTTTTACAATCAACTAGAGCTTACAGAACCTATTCCCATATTATCCTGTGCCATGGAGGACAGGTATGGTTATTTGAGTCACTGTCTAAAAATTCTGCACTCCACACCCCTGTCTGCTCAAATCAATACACAGAACACAAAATGAAGCAAGGGTATGTAACTTAACTGTGTTGCAAACGTCCCACTCCTGTTGGAATCCAATCCTCTTTCTCAAAGAATAAGTATAATATGTTACTCTCCAAGATGTCTACTCTCCATTAACATTTTTATGTCAGTTTTAGTTGGTTATTTTTTTTTTACTTCTGTACAGGGAGATGAACAGTCCCAGAACAACACAACTTTGCAGGCCATCGAATCAATTTCACATCATCTATGAGCCTAACACTGGTGTCTGAAGCAGACTTATAAGAGCTGTCCATATTCACACACTCTAATTCCAATCTATGATTTCCTTAAGCCACTCCAAAAAGATCAGCCTCAAACTGTTTTTTTTTTTTTAACACTCATACACATGGCTAAGTCTAATGGTCAATTACCAGTTGTCTTTCAAAGACCAATCAATCTAGATAAAGTGTGAAGACAGACTTGAGAGTGGCATCAAGGTATTACATATGGGCTGAGAGACAAATGAGGCAAAAGTGATGCCAGAGTTTTTGACATGGACAATTAGAAAGTGATGATTTTTTTTTTTTAGCAGATGGGGTATATTGGAGAGGGAGCATATCTAAAGTATACTTGGTGTGTGTGTGGGGGGGTGGTGGTTCAGCACATATAGAGGTCAGAGGACATTATTAGGAATACATTTCTTTTGATTTCCTATGTGGATTAGTGGGATCAATCTCATAACATTATGCTTGGCAGCAGGTACATTTTCCCATAGTAGTAACATAACATTTTTTTCCTATTGCCTTCCTTAATTCCATGTAGCCAATGGTAACCTAGAATTTTCTATGTAGCTATTGGTTTCCTTGAACTCCTTATCTTCTTGCCTTTACCTGCTAAGTACTGGGTTAACAGTCATGTGTACTATGCCAGAATAATTTCATTATTTGAGATAGTTTCTAATGGAGCCAAGTTTTTCTTGATATATATATATAGGGATGAACTTTTTTTCAATTTCCTTTGTCTCTATTTCATTTTCTTTTTTTCTTTTTGTTATTTTATTTTAAGACAGATTCTCTCTTACTGTGTATCCAAGTCGTTGGTTCTCACTATGTAGTCAAGGCTAACCTCAAATTCCCAATGAATCTTTTGCCTCCAACCTTTGAGTGCTGGGATTATAGGAGCCACAAGACCAGAGTTTCAAAATAAATCTACAACTTCGTATTTTTCTTCAACTTTCAAAACTCTAGGGTTTCATATAATTCACAATGCTCAGTATGGAGTCCTTGCTGACTTTGAACTCAGTATCCCTGTGTCCCACCTCTGGAGGGATGAAATTACAAGCAGGTTTAGATTCTGTAAATCTGATATTGTTTTAACACAACTGGGAATTTCTATAGATGTGTTTACACAGATGAGGATGTTAGGTCAGAACTACTTGTCTCATAATGACAGTAATTGGGGCATATCATCTTCTGGAGGTGGACTGGATTACCAGGAAAGATCCCAAGATAGGCAATGAGAGATCATCCTGAGGGGTGGAGTGAGGTCAGGAGAGTTCAGTGTCCTGGATACCACTAAAGAAAATGTTCCTTTCTAGAGGAAACAAGATGTGATGGGTGGCAGCTGCAAACCCAGGGCTGGGGAGGCTGAGGAAGGTAGATGGCTGCACATTCAAGGTCAGGATGGTTTATCTAGTCACTATTGAGATTATAGTGAATTTCTGCAGTCTTGATTAATAGCCCAATTCAAAGCACTACCCTCACCCAACCACAACAAAAGGAAGATAGCAGGTCATTAGATGAAATGTACATAGGTCGTTTATGAGCAACCTAGACACTGACATTGGAATTAGAGAAGTGAAGACTGGTATCCATCTTGACAACACAGTTTGAGGCTGAATTTTTGACAGTTGGTTCAAGAAAACCACAATGAGAAATCATAGTAAGTAAATATTGACATTACTTTGGAGTTGGCCTCAGCTCCCAGGACTACAACAGCAAGGCTCAAGGAGCATGTCAGATAGCTGCTGCACTCACCAATTCTCAGGCTGCTGCTCACAATGTTATGTTGTGCTGGGAATGACCAGCTCCTAGTGCAGGAGGAAAAGAATTCACCAGACTAGAAGGGACATAAATGTTTTGATGAAGAATAGGCACTGTGGACAGAAACATAGCAAGCTGCTTCTTAGAGAGAGAGAGAGAGAGAGAGAGAGAGAGAGAGGGAGAGGGAGAGAGAGAGAGAGAGAGAGAGAGAGAGAGAGAGAGAGAGAGAGAGAGACCTACACCCAAGGAGGCATGGGGCACTTGTACCACTGTTAAGAAAAGCTTTCTGGACTTGCTTTATTTTTCATTTTGTGTACTTGTTTGTACAGAGGCGGCAGTTTGCTATGTATTAAGAAGCATTTATCCTCTATGAGACTGGACATATTGGGTGCACACCCTTTAAGATCTAGCTGCTTGCATACCATGACTGGTCACTCTGCCAGGATTTGAAAAGCAGGGTATTTTTTTTTGTTTTTGTTTGTTTGTTTGTTTGTTTGTTTGTTTTTAGCCTTTGTTCTCTCAGGCACTTCATGTTCCTCATTCTGTTCCTGGCAATCCTTCTACTTCAGTATTTCTTGTTATGTGATTTCAGATTTATGTTACTGCACCTGGCTTCAATTATACCACGACTTTTTTTGATTAACTAGTCAAGAATAACCTTGAATCTCTATTCCTTATCCCTTTGTCTTCTCACTCCTGGGATTATACTCATATTTATTTCCATATTCATTTATTTTGTCTTGTCCTTGTAATGTTTCACCAGCAAAACACACTCGGACAACCAGATCCTTCTACTGCAAAGCTTTATTGCTTACTTATCAGGAAGACCTCGAATACAGGAAACTCAGTCCTTTTATAATCCACAAAGAGCGGTTGGAGACGTGTCAGCTCCTGATTAGCTGCTCACCATTAGCCCTGATGACGCCACGGGTCAGGCAGGGCACAAGGCATGGAAAAATACCCCAGCACATTAGCAGACTACTTGTTTACTAGTTAGAACACCAGATATCAGCGCCATCTTGTAATGGCGATTGCAAGGGTGGCTCCTCACATCTCCCCCTTTTCTTTTATTTAAGAGCAATAGGCCACCCATATATTGATAGTGGAGATAGAGGTCAAATCTCCAGTGTACAAAAATAGGGGCATTACACAAAATCTTCTCCCAGGCTCGTCACCCGGAGGGGTCTTGGTCCGCTCCCATGTCGTTTTTTCCTGAGGGAAGGACACTTGGACACTCAACCTTCATACAAGATGACATGTCTTCCTAGAATAGTCACATTTTATGCCGCAGAGCCTTTCTTCTGCAGTGCTTTGCCGTGCAACTCTCTAGGGCTGCTGAAGCACACTCACTCTATCCCGTGCAATGAGACTAGCCTCGTGGGGTGCAAGAGCTGAGTGGCCAGCGACCTATTGCTTAAATATAGATAACCATATATCAGGGGAGATACCGTGTTCTAATGCTGCAAGTGCTTGGGCTATTACCATCTTGTCCCTTTTTTTGTTTGGACTTTAAGTTTACAGACCATCCAGAGCAAAAGCAACGCTCCACCGCAAGGGATCACGGAAAAGAAGCCTACCCCCATCCACTCCTTAAAGTAGGAAAAAGCAGAGGAAATCCAGGTGGAGAAGTCCTTCATCAGCGAAGGGTCAAGATGCGTAGAATTCACTTGTAGAATAGCAACTCTCAATTCTCGAAGCATTTGCTCAAATTCCGTGGTCCAATTCTGTAACATATAATGAGACAAAGTTTTTGACACACAGACAGCTCCCCTGGATCTTATTAAAATAGGATCCGGGCCATATCATTTATTATCAAGGACATTCTTCCACTTGACCATTTCATTGAGCGATTGAGGCCATTGTCTGTGCCTTTCAGCTGGTGATCTCCCAGTATTATCCAATTTTAAGAAATTAAGAGTAAATATTATAAGGGATAGAGCCATTTTTGGCGTCATAGCCTTTATCCCCCCTTTTTGTTTAATTAAATAGGACTGGAGAGTGCGATGGGCATGTTCTACAATGCCTTGTCCTTGAGGATTATAAGGAAGGCCAGTCAGATGAGTCACATTCGTCTGGTGGCAAAACTGTCATGAATGTTTTTGACTAGCAAGAACAGAACATTTGTTTCTAGGGTGGCTATTCAGCCCAGTCGCATATACTATTTAGATTTACAAAATAAACAGCTAGGACTTATCTGTTTAGTCTTTCTTGTCAGTGGCTAACTTCAGCTTAGGAATTTTTTTCTTTGAATAGGAGCCAGGTAATGATGTATGTGCTCTAATATGTTGAATAAAAAGGGTGCTCACGCATCAAAATGCTATCTTGTATTTTCATTAAAATTTTAGATACTGAACTGTTAGTCAGTTTTAATATAACATGAACAGTGACTAATTACACTTTCAATTGTTTCTCTTGAAGAGAGATTGTAACTAGAATGCTTGAAAAGTCATTATAGTCACATGTGTAAAATTTATTTATTTATTAATCAGAAATTAGAGAAAATCTTTAAATTGTCTCTACAAATAACTATCTTTTAAAACCCAAATAAATATAAGAATCTTGAGTTTGTATCTTTTCAGGAGCTATCTGTAATCTTTATTAGTTAAAGCTTTATGTAAACCTCTATAACACAAAAGCAAATCCTGGGGGTCTTTTCCAGGCAACTTAGGACAATTTCTTAACTGCCTAAAAACAATTTTCTTAAAGAAACATTATTTTTTCTTATAAGTTGCATAAGCAATTGCAAGCTCTGAGATATAATATTGACTATTAATATACAACTTAAAGTTTGATTGTTCAACATTTTTAAACATCATCTTTAGCACACAATTTAATTATCTGTGCTGAAACAGGAGGAAACTCAAAAGAATAATCATGTGATTCAATTCACATATACTTTTCTCCCATAGAAGGGTTGTTTTTAAATACAGTAAATGGGATGCAAGCATGCATGAACTTATAGAAGATACAAAAGCATGTATAAGCAAATTTTAACTTATCTTAGTATCAATTTTATTTAAAATGATGGTATGCAATAGGTCAAACATCAATATTCTGCAATAACCAATTGCTGTTTGGAACAAGGAATTCTTAATTCTTAATTAGCACCACAGCAGCCCTATAATAGGATATTAAAACTTTGAGGTGAAGAAGGATGATTTTACATTAATGTTTATTTTTGCCAAAAAATAACTGTGGACACATTTAATAAAAATAACTAGAATATGTAACTAATATTTGATTACCACCAATTACAATCGATACCAATAGATTACAGAAGTTTCTTCTACTTTCTGTTAAAGCCTTTTTGGTTCTTACCAGTTAATTGGAATCTCACTTGATAGCACCTAACAAAGGCTTAGGTTCTCCTGTGGCGAGTTTAAGGTGAGGTCTTAGCCAATTAACATCCTGTAAGCTTTTGGAAATAAAATTTTGAAGTAAATTTGTACCAATTTTCCAGTATGACTGAAACCCTAATTATTAAAAAAGATATTGCCTCTGAATCTTATGAAGCAACAACTATTCCCCAGAACTTTAAACTTCCCTTTAGAGACATTAGCTAATAAAATACTTTTTACTTAGGAAACAATATATACTGAAAGATTTAAACCTTTTGCTTCTTGTATTGAAGCCGATAATAAAAATTTCTTACATATTGTTAAGCTATGTTAGCCATACCTAGGGGCAAAAACCTTTAATGGTCACCAGTTCACTATAAGTAAACTCTTTACAAATGGAAAAAATTAAACTTTTAAATCTATAATAATTTTATATGAAGTAGGCAAGTTATTTTGAAATGCCTTTATAAGTTTTATATCCTAATTGACCTTTTATAAACTTTTTAATTTAAATTTTATTTAGAACAACATCTGGCTAGGTCTGTAATAAGGCTCTAAGAAGTGCCACACAAGCCGCGCTGAAGCTGCTCCCCTCTGAGCTAAGCCTTAACCCAAATGCAAACTTTTCTCAATCTGAACACTCTGCCAAAGTCTTGGCTCAAAGATTATACCTATGTTGAAGTATCCTTAAAGACCTGTTTTCTTGTGTTTGTTCATGTTGTTTAGAAAGATTCTGACCTTGAGTTCCCAATTTTAAGCTAACTTTCTGTTACAAGCAAAAGGCTGCCTGCCCCTTTAAGAGCTCTGCTTGTAATCGGCCCTCAGCAAGGCTTATCCAGCTGTACTTGACTCCCAGCCACAGTGTAGCTAATTTATCAGCTTGTACTTGTGCAAATTGAAATTGTTTTTAAAACAAGTTTTAACCATTTATATTTTTTCAACATAAAACACAGAACAATAACCATTCAAACCACAAAACAAAAACAAACATGAATTAACAGACATATGGACAATTTGTTTTGGTGCACCAAAAACAGACAATAGACAGACAGGGAATAGAACTTGGTGTCTCAAAGGGACACAGATATTTCAACCAGAGCTAAGAAAATCTCCATAGGAGTCAGAGAGAAAACAGGATTACTCCCATCTTTCTTCTGTTCCCCTGGAGCGCTCTGAAATAGCTTATTTTCATTTCCTGTCTTTTTTGCTAAAAGATCCCAAACAGGAGACAACTGCTCTTCTAAAACTCATCCTCTCTCTCTCATGTTCAGACTCTAACTTCCTTATCTCCCTCTTCTGGGAATACTGCCAGAGAATGAGAGGAGGTAGAGTGACCCTAAGAGTTATCTTTAAGCCTTTAATGAAAGCTGCCTCTTTAGTCAAAGTCTTCGAGAGGAGGGTAAATTGACTTAATTTTAATTTTTATCCTTTGTATCTTTATAATTTATATTATCTTTTGTATCTTTATATTATCTTTTGTTTTTCTATTTTCTATTTTCTCCTTTTCTAAACTCTCCCTGGGCATTCTTTCCCGACATAATCTTTTCCTTGGGTTCAAGACCCGTGGAAAAGCTTGTATGCTTGATTGGTGCACCGTTTTTCCCTTTTGACTCCTAATCTCTCTCCCTGCTCTGCCTCTGATAGACTGTCTTGAATTTCGTCCAGAATTTTCTGCCCTGCCTTAACTACTTGTTGACATTCCTCATTCTTTAAGCACGATCTAATGAGCCTCCACAACGGCATGGTTCCTGCTTTAAGTTTGCCGTTCTCCTGCTCCCCAACTAAATCTCCCCTGAGTTTCTCCCAAGAGGGGATAGTTAAGGACCCTGAGCATGCAAACCACGGTGCTATCTGATCTATCTCTTTTACAAAGCCTTCTAGTTTCTTGGTGGAGACTTTCAAGCCACGCTGCCTCAGGACCGATCAATCGTAAGGCAGTCACCACAGAGTGGGAGGCTCCCATGCTATCTTTTTGCCTTTGTTCTAACTTTGCCTGACCTCGTCTGAACACTAGTTCACAATTCCTCCTGTGGAAACTGTACGCAATCTAAAGAAAAAGAACGAGCCTTGTGAAAAGGAACAGACAGGCTTCTAACACTGGAGAAAGTTCAAGGCCATACCTTGTAGAGCTGTATTGTCCCATAGTTCTGAATCTGCCCCGTGAAACGGGGGGTCTCCTATCAGCGCCTGGTGATGATATAGTTGCCGGGTTATCAGCGCCACTTCTTGTTCTTGTAATGTTTCGCCAGCAAAACACACTCGGACAGCCAGATCCTTCTACAGCAAAGCTTTATTGCTTACTTATCAGGAAGACCTCGAATACAGGAAACTCAGTCCTTTTATAACCCACAAAGAGCAGTTGGACACGTATCAGCTCCTGATTAGCTGCTCACCATTAGCCCAGATGACGCCACGGGTCAGGCAGGGCACAAGGCATGGAAAAATACTCCAGCACATGTGCAGACTACTTGTTTACTAGTTAGAACACCGGATATCAGAGCCATCTTGTAATGGCGATTGGAAGGGCGGCTCCTCACAATTTTGATGTTTTTGAGATTTGTTTGTTACTTATTTTGATTGTATGCATGCTGTGCTTATATGTTCTCCTATTCATACTGAGCATGCAGTTCCCACATAAGGCACAGGAGGGTGTTTGATCTCCTCAAACTCTAGTTCCAGAGAGCTGTGAGCCACTTTGTGGTTCCTGAGAAGACCAGTCATTTCTTTTAACTGTGGACCCACTTTTCCAACCCTATTCATTTATTTTATGGTATGTTCACACTATCTCACCCTAACTGGACTGGAACTGAATAAGTAGATCAGGTTGGCCTGGAATTACAGAGACCTCCCCCCCTTCTTCTCTGTCTCCAGAATGTTGGAAGAAAGGAATCTATGACGAGGCAAAGTTGAAATTTTTTAATTTATTTTGCTAGGGTTAGAGATATTGAGTGGTTATGAGCATTAAATTCTATTGCATAGAATCCAGGGTTTTTTTCCAGATCCTTAAGTCAGCTTACAACTGTGTGTGCCTTCTCCACCTTCTGATGATTCAGTAAACTCTCCTTGACTTTCAGTCTGCAGGCAAACATGTAGTGCACACACATGCATGGAGGCAATGCACACGGATATAAAATGAAAAAAAAATATTTATTTATGTGAATACATTTGTGTCAATATTTTGTGTGCATGTGCTACAGAGGCCAGAAGAAATTGTTGAATCCCTCAATTTGGATATACAGTGGTTGTGCGTAATCAAGCATTAGTACTTAGACATCTGAGGATGTCCTCTCTTTTAACATTAATGACTTCATGATAAGAAAAAACAGCTCATGTCCTGGAGTTGAGGATGTAGCTATGTCTCAGCAAAATGGTAAATACTGGGACCTTTATTGCTATGGGAAAGTACTCGAAATGCATGAGTTTTTAAAAATATATACTATATCAACTGTGCAAAAGAATGTGGATGCAATATGAATTGTGTGAGGGGCTTCACAAATCTAAAGGATCAAAGCCACCTACACTAAGATCCAGCTTGTCAAAAAGATATAAAGACAGGCAGAAACAAATGCAGGCTAATTCCTGAGTTCAAGATCATCCTGACACACAGTAACAAGATCATCCCGACACACAGTAAATCCAGGCCCAGAAGTGGTAGAATCAGTAATTTCTGGTAGTGTCCCACCCTACTAGCTTATTGTCTGTGCTAAACAAAGGCAGAACATCTCTGATTTTTTTTTTGCAATGTTAAGAAAAAAATATGTGCTTGCTATATCCTATGAATCAAAGTGCTGGGTCCTAGGATGCTGTTGTCTAAGATAATCAAAAGGAAACCAGGAGTAAATGATGGGATTGCTATGTAAAGTAAGAGATCAGGCCAGTGTTCTGCAGAAGATGAACTATCCAGAGATTTTTTTTTCCAGAAAAGAAAGAGAGAACTGCTTGGTGAACTAACACATACACAATTGAGCAGGACACGGACAGAGAGCTCTCTTAGAGTAGAAAGCAAGCTGAATATAGACAGAGAAATTTCTAGAGAGAAAACAGAACAGAGGAAAAGACAGACTGGAAAGATGGATCAAGCAGACCCCAGGTTATCAGCATCGATCCACAATTTGACTTTGAGTCATGCTTTTTGCTACTCCCAGACACCCCCTCTCTCTGAAGTCCTATCCATGCCGAGGCTAATCCTTGGCTAATAGAATCTAAATGCTCATACAGATATAATAAGAAACAAATATATCTCAAGAAGAACAAAATAAAAATTAAATCATAAGAAAGGAAATGGGAAAGGATGAAAGACATACCTGCATGTAGAAGGGAATTGGCCAACTATTGCTCTTTACTGAAATCCAAGAAAAAAAAATAAAGTTCTGATTTATATCAAGACAGACCTCAAGGACAAGGAGAAATAAGAATACTTGTTCCCTATTAGTAGAAATAGAACAAAATCCCCTGTGAAAAAGCAGGGTTGTGACATAAATGACTGTAGTTATTAAATTCCCAAGCAATCCCAGTTCTACATTTATTCCAATGTATACACAGCCAGAGAAAACTTTACCCAAAAGTTTGCAGTAATGTTATTAGTAATGGCAAAAGGTAAAAACAAACCAACTGTCATTTAATCAATATGTAAACTGTGCTATAGTCGTCCAATAAAATACTATTTACCTATATACCATGCTGAAACATGACTCAACCAGGATGAACTTGAAAGCATGTTCCAACAAATAACCCACTAAAAAAGACATAAATTATGGGATACATTTTACATGTTATACACAGAGTAAGACATCACACAAACATAGAACGTATCCTGGAGGTTAATAGTAGGAGGAGGGGAAAGGAATAAAATAATTTAAACCATAGGGAGGGTTTCCTGGGTGCTAATATGTGCTGGAACTATAAAGGAGATAAGACTATCTCAGCCTATGAACAGGCTCAACACCCTTGACTTGTGCATTGAAAATGGTAAAACTGTTTTTGTATTAATTTCACTTCAACACTAACAGATTACAGAATGCTTCTTGCTCAGCTCTGTCCAACAGGTACTAACAAGCTCCAGAATGCCATATTGGTATGGAGAATTATCTCTGCTAATAGAAGGCACGTACAACATAAAATAAGCCCAGCATAGGGCCTCGGAATAGTGTAACCTAGACAATGGTTGCACACATATGGGTCTTAGCATTTGGAAGGCAAAATCAGAAGGCTTACAAGTTCAAAGTTTGTCTTGGCTACTGGGTAAATTTAAAACAGAAGGAACAAAGGAAAAAGCCTGGTGCAGTGACGTAAATCTTTAATGTCATCACTCAGAAGATTGAAGCAAGAAGATTGCCTGGACCAGGATGAGGTACATGGATTGCCTGAGGCACACACTGGCAAAGGCTAAAAATGAAAAAGAAAATCCCCTGGGTTTTGTATCGTGACAGAGTGACCACTAATGCTTTACAAACAACTAGAGCTTAATGAGTGCAGGAAAACTTCATTGACTTCACCCTTGATTTTGAATTAATATTTGACCATTGTGTGTTTAGAATTCTGTTCCCACATTTGGCTCATGCTCACATTCTGTTCTAAGACCCACATGGTGTCTCAACCCACAATATAGGAGGGTGAATGCTTGTTCATGAGGCCATCCTCCAGAATTCAGAATAAAGAAAAAATTTATAAAACATGTATGCAAGTTCAATCTCCAGAAGATATAAAAATTCTTACAACTTACCAAACAAATTGTATTATTATGAAATCATGTGTGTGTGTGTGTGTGTGTGTGTGTAGTGTCTAGGAAGAATAGTGGGATGTTTAAGTGCTTAAGATTGTATATTGCATCTTGCCTGCAGTGGCACATGCCTTTAACAGATGAAAATCTGTGAATCAATACACTTATGGGCTACAAACTGAGTTCAACAATAACCAGGACTGTTACAAAGAGAAACCACATATAACAACAAAGAAACAAACAAAAATCAACAACAACAACAAAAAAGAACGTGTATTGATTATTTCTTCTTGCCTCTGTGGGCAACTGCGCATAAGAC